>NW_011363881.1:43974-78806 GCF_000735185.1 Notothenia coriiceps | reverse complement strand
GTCTGCATGATCTGCCTGTAGGGAGGGACGGCCCTGGGTACAGCAGCAGCAGTACCAGTATTCATTGTAGTTGAAATATAGCCAGTGATGCATGACGTCCACTGTAGTGGACAGGTGGTTAATCATGATTTCCTGCAAACATAAAATCAATACTTTGATAATTTATGAATTATATGATTCCTTAGTTGTTACTTGATGTCACCACATTTTGTATACCTGCAGGGGACGCTTTCCATTAAAGGATTGGCAAGATATAGATGGGTGACTTGGTCCATGTGGCTTTCTGTTGTCCATCTTGGTTTAGAGAGATGTATCATGCACTGACACTGACTTTCCACTGAGGGGCAGTGTATGGGATGATGCAATAGGGTCCTATGTAGTGGCTGATGGTGCAACTATGCAAAAAAAAACAATGCGTATACAAGAAAACACCTTTTGAATAGCTGTCCACTGTAGTGACCTCTATGCATGAAAGGGTTAAAGCAATAAAAATAAAAATAAAGCAGTAATATACATGGAAATAGAATATTAACCAAGGTTACCTCTACTGAAGGCCAGCTGATACAATTTATAAAAATCCTGCTTCCAAGTAGCATTTTACACAGGAAAAACATAATGTATTATTGGTTGGGAAAGACCACAGACTCAATAACAGCGCCCTCTTGTGGACGGCGGGGCTGCCTGTGGTTAGCTTAATTACAACTTGAAGTCGAAGATGGAGCCAATGTTCACTCCGGCGCTGCACAGACAGAGACATCAGTTTGTCATCGATTTTGTCAAGAGGAAGAAACCCAAAAAGGTAAGTAAGTGAGAAACACACTTTATCCACTAAGCTAACATTTGTTAAGCAACGTTTTCTAACGATATCGCCGTAGCTCATTTCTGCATGCACCGCACGTGAGCTAACCTTAGCTTTATTCGCACAACATAGCTAATTCAAAATTTTTATTAGCATTCGGCTAAACTGAGTTTTGTTTTATGTTATAAAATTAACATTAGTTATGTGACTTCTACGGACCAGCTTATACTTAGTCACAAACATATTGTTTCTCCCTGCTCCACCACAGGTGTTGGACTTGGGCTGCTGTGAGTGCGTTCTTCTGAAACAGCTGAAGTTTCACCGTGAAATTGAACTGCTGGTTGGACTGGACATCGATGGTGTCCAAGTAAAAAAAAAGATGTAGGCTACGTATGTTTAGAAAATCAAAATGCATGAGTTAAAGATCTGGGGAGAGCTTTTATTGTATGTTACGATATGGCAGATTTATGCAGAGGTGAAAACAATTATTGGTCAAGTTTATCTGCAGAAAAATGTAAATATATTGGCTGGATGTAGGTTTTTAGATGTGAATACTTTTAAATCTGATATGAATTGTCCAACCTATAGAAAATGTGATGGCCATTTTTCACTTTCCTCTTGACATTGTAAAGTTTAAAATGATCAAACAATTTGACGATTATAACACTAAATACAGTTATTTGCAACCCAAGATGTATGTAAATGCATCTCAAATAATGAAATTGATGGTCACTGCAATGCGCCTTTCCACCACCATGCATTTCACTTTATTGTTGTTGTTGTGATCAGTTATACTGTGGATTTATAATGTATGCACCTTGCTTGTATGTCCTTCAGGCATGGATTAGCTCCTATATCAACTGACTATCTGCAGCCAAGTTATGATCAGCTGCGCATCGAGCTGTACCAGGGCTCCGTCACTGAGAAAGACGCACGCCTCAGAGGATTTGATCTGGTGACCAGTATAGAGCTGTAAGGGAGTGTGTGGTTGTTGCAGTTCAATGTCTTCAAGGTTCCTTCTTTAGCACCTGTTAGTATTTATATTAGTAATTTTGGTTTGTAATTTACCTATATGGTGTTGTCTTTTTCCTCACTATGTTCACCTAACCATCTATCGTTGAGGTGTTTTTATCTATCAGTCATTCGACCCATGATCTGAACCCCATGTTTCCTCCCTGTCTGTCTGCAGCATTGAGCATCTCACTCTTGCTGATGTGGAGCTTTTCTCTGAGGTGGTGTTTGGTTACTTGACCCCTGAGGCGGTTATCGTCAGTACCCCAAACTCTGACTTCAACCCCTTTCTCCCTGGACTTGTGGGTTTCAGGCACATTGACCACAAGTTTGAGTGGACCAGAACAGAGTTCAAGTCCTGGTAGGCAGGTTTCTCATTTTCAGACTTAGAGTGTAGCGAACAGCACTACATTGATCGTGTTGATGAGGATGGTAGTGACAGGGAATGTAAATGGATACATTTACTCTAAAATACATCAGCACTGGAGATAGATATTTGGTATTGTGGTTTTTATAGTATCTTTTTTCAGATTGTATTGATATTTTTATGTTATGAATGTATGTTTTTGACTTTTGCATTACTTTGCCTGCATTTTCTATTTCCTCTTATGATTATTGTATTCACCAAGGCCAATTATTTCTAAGAGAAAACCTACATGGCTACCTTATTCTATATACCAGTGGCGAACCGTGTCTATCACAACTGGACCTTCTGTAGACACACACACCCCCCGCCGTTATAATGTCCGTCTTTTCACTGAATTTTCGTCTTGAAAAGGGTACTCGCAACAATTCCGCAACTACTTCATCTTCACCTGTGGCACTTGCCATTTCAACGTTAAAAACAATTAAACGGCATGAATTGCTTCGTCGCATTAATCTAGAATCCTCTGTCTCTCTCGAGCCAGTGAATTACCGGGCCTTCTAGAGTACCCTGGAACCGAGGGAAACTCTGAAAGAATACGCCCATTGGCTAGAAATCAATATATGATTGGTTGATCAAACTGTCAATCCAAACGTACGCTCACATTCAGTGCAACGGCTAGGGCATTCGATCAAGGATGTAGAATACCTTGGTTGAAGGATATTCTACCCAGAGACCCAGAACAAGATCTGATTGGTTGCTTTATTTTCTAACACAAAACCACTGAAATGCGTAGTGCATGGACCGAGAAGGACAAACAAATCAACGTAACACTGTAATATTACAGATCAACAACACAGATACCATTCTCATTTATTCATTTTATATACATTTTATTTATATAATTAAATCGATTTTTTGTTTGTTTTATCTGAGTGTTCCAGGGTGTTCTCTGAATACTGGTCATCAGAAACATGGAGGATCTGGATAAAAATACCTTGAAGGCCCTGACGGTTCGCCACTGCTATATATATATATATATATATATCCCCTAATGAAGGAAAGAAGAATCTAACTGTATTTTGTCAACATTACCACCCTCCTTAGGGCTATGAAGGTGTGTTTGCAGTACGGTTATGAGGTGGAGTTAACTGGTGTTGGACAGGCACCTCCAGGTCAGCAGGAGCGCGTCGGCTTCTGCTCCCAGATCGGTGTGTTTCACCGTCTCGGGGGCAAAGAGCGTTACAACATGTTTGATGAAGATGCTGAGGATGTGTTTTCATACACTCTAGTGAGTAAACGTCTTTATAGACCACAACACCAGTCATTTTTGAGGCAGAGATCCAGTCTTCAAAGAAACAACCTGTTGCTGTCTAACTGAATAATGGTGACTTTATCCCCCTCTTTCCCTCCCTGCATATTTCTGGCTGCCCATTATTTCCATTACAAAGTAAAGGCAACAAAAGTATAACATATTTTTTCTCTTTTTCTCGCTTGGTTGTTGTAATTTATTATAATGTATTCAACTTACAAAAGCTTTCTGGTTGTCAGTGGTTGTTTACAGAACCCCTTTAGGCTGTTAGCTCATTATTAGATCAATGTAGATTGAAGTACTGATGAAAACGTCTTTTCAATGACCCTTCTCTTATAACTAACCTAAACTGCATATAAGCCTGAGGCACACATACTTCTCCTTGAATTTGTATTATTTATCTTATTATATTTGAGTAAAATAGATGTTTATTTTTCAGCTGTATAGTATAATCTACCCCAGCCTGCATGACAACAACATCTTGCGGAGGGTCCTGATGTGTGAGGTAGTTTACTGGGCGGATAAGCTGAAGAGAAGATGGACCGCAGAGGAGACTGGTGAGAGGGATGACACAGATGATCTGTGCCAGGCTGAGGGTGAAGGGGGGGAATGCTTCAGAGCATCGGAGAGACACGTGGACACTGAAGAGGCACAGACAGGTGAACACCAGTCCTTAAAAGGTTGTATACAAATTCGGTTTGAAAATCCTAAATGGGAAACGGGCATTGAGGTTATTTTTGTCAAACCCTTGTGTGTGTTTTCTCTAATTAAAAGATTTCTGCTGGATATCATTGTGTATAGTACTGCCTAGCGGCTTAAGTTACAATATTCCTTAACAGATAAACACTTAGTCACACACAAACGTAATCATTTTCTTAAAAAACATATTTCACAGCAGCATGTGGAGCAGAGATGAAAACCCTGGTGGATCAGGAAGAGGAGGATGGAGAGCTGTTTTGGAGACGCGGCCAACCGGATTCTGACAAATGGCGCAGGTGAGTTTCCTAAAGCAAGATGAAGATGAGTTATAAGGCCGTTTCTGGAATGCAGATCATGAACACAGGCCTTGTTCATGGGTCCTCTCTACTTTTGGCTAGCCGTGAAGATGCTGCCATTTCTGATATACAGTTGTTTCATACATTACATGTTTATCCATGTTACAAACAATTAAAAAGTATCAATGTGCCCCAGTAAACTGCTGTAGTCTTTCAAACTCCTATATTCTAAAATATCAATACTTGTGTACATTTCTATTTGAGCTGTATTGTACAGTATAGGTTTTGTTCAGAACATTGAATTAGAATTCTTTTTTTCTTTTTCAAATGTCTATAATTTTTTATTTTAACCCAGTATGACTGCCGAGCTGCAGAAACATATTAAGCTACACCAAATGAATAACCATTTAAAACTTTTTTTAGAATTAGTTTCCAGTCTAGCAGCAATTGCAGCAAACTGATTGGTCTAAGAAAAGTTGATTTGATTTAAAAAAGCTTTTGATAGAATACGACGACAGACAAAGCTTCATTCGAAAACCTCAATGGGAGTTTTGAAAGTAAAAGAAATCTAGCACAAATTTCATTCTTGATATTCCAGTTGAGAAATATTTCCAAAAATCTGGCATCACCTTATCACCGATAACGTCCCCCTTTGTGTGTGCTGGCAGGTGTGTGTCTGTCCCTCTGGCTGTGCTCTGGTGCTGCTGCCCCAAAGTCAGCGTTCTGAGTGGAAGTGTCAGTAATCTCAGACTCCTCCTGATGGATGAACCCGGAGTTAAACTGAGCCAGGACGGCTCTGCTATGCTCCTGAATCACCAGGAACAAGGTCATGTTACCAACACTTGTGTCCGTTATAGTGTGTGTAAAACATAAATATTTACACCTAGGAGGGAACTTGACCACCATGTTATTAAAAAATCTATAGTAGAGTATAATATGTCATAAAAAAGTCACTGTGAACATCAACTGGACCAGTAATAATAAAATGTATATTTGTTTCCACTTGACCCAGACCCAAATGAACTGGACTGCAGGAGTTAAAGCATCTTTGTTAATTAAGTAGTTTGCCCAATCACTAATCTTACAACTTAGCTCATTACACTTCCAAACAAAAGGCATCATGAGCAGAATTGTATTGTGTATTTCCTGCGCTGCTGCTTATTCTATGAATTTCAGAACTCAAGGTTGTTCTGGTTGTGAAAATGTTACTTCATTTGTGTGTTTCAGACCTTGATGATGATGAGAGTGATGATGATGAGCATCGTGCTGATTTGGAGGACAGCGGATATGCAGATGCCCGCCAGTGCCCCCCCCTCGCTGAACCAGAGGAAGACTGGGAGGCAAATGTTTGATCTTGGAGTAGGTGACTTCTTGAGTCATCAATAGTTTACCTTGGTTACTACTGGACAGTCTAAGTGTATTCACATAACAGGCCTTTAGAATAGGAATAAGCTGAAGGCTCAAATGTAAATTGTAAAATAAAAAGTGAGAAGAAAAAGGTCAGTGTAATTGTTTTACATTATACCCAAGTTGAAGTGCAATCTAAAAGAGGTCAAGGTTTTTAACAGTTTTATTCAACAGTGCCATGTACACATTTGAAGCATCCAGTATACTCGTATAGGAAGCAAATGTTGGTCAAAAGCACAAGTCTGTAACAGGAAACACTGGACAGTGTCATAACAGCGCAGAACACCACTTCACAGGAGAATACACTTAACAGTTTTATATAGACAACAGCTTCACAGAAGAGAAGAAGAAACCATGTCTGTAACAACATGTTCGGTACCAAGATAATCACACCTGATGATCACAGGTACAACTCAATATATTTGATCTAAAAAAAGAAAAGAAACTTCCAATAGTTGATATTTGGTTACCATAATTCATAAACTTAACACTGTCTTGTGTAGTGAGAATATTTCTTTTCCAAACGATACAATATTTAGCAAAAATATGGCACAATATCAGCAATTTATGATAAAAAAAGAAAAAGTTTTCTTTTATAGATGAGATTTCAACATGGGACATTTACACCATACCAACAATGAAAAACACAAAATGAAAACATGGATTTACAGTTACATCATACACGGTGCAGATATCTGCCGTTAACATGACGACAAAATGTTTCCCTACATGCTGAATAGGCAAGCAAAATGGTTCCTTCAATGTGTTCAATATTCAGATTAAAAGATGGCACGACATCAAATTAGGACATACATGAATATGTGTCAAGTTCTGCAAGCCAAAAAAAAGGACGTCTTAATCATGCAGAACACACCAACGTAAAAACAGAACACTGACGTATAGTTAAAACACCATACACTGATGAAGCTTGTGCGGATATTGATATAACAAGTATAGTTTATCTAGAAGAGGAGGTATCCTACCTCTACTATGGCTTATGACGGGAGACAGAAGATTACAGATACTGTACGGTCTGTTATCACTAGTTATAAAGCGGCTAATATTCTCATTATGCATAGGGCTGTCAAGATAATAACAGTGTGTTGTGTACTTTGGCTAATTTGCTTATGAACTGAATACATTGTGCACCTAATCTCCTATTAGGCTGGATGACATTTTCAGTAGATTTATATTGTTTGATGATATTTTAGCACTAATCGTTTATGTATTGATTGCGTCGGTTAATCAGACTGTTAGATTTTACAGTTCAGATGTTCTGAGGTAAAGATACACATTTTTTTAATCTAAAAACAGGTGCAGTTGAGTATTTTCTTCATGGCAGTGGATTACTGAACTAGTCCTTCACTTTACAATCTTTCTCTGTACAATCCTTGAGTGATACAAATTACGATATGCGTCAGTTACACAGGTTGAATTGTTAGTACGTCACAGGATCTTCCATTTGTTCACAGATGGTAGCTTCCTGGTCAACAGGCCAGCTCAGAAAGATGTAGTTAACCTCGCTAAGCAGTTATACATGAGACACATAGCAGAAAAGCTGGGCATTAGATATATGCCCTTTTTATAGTCGTTTCTTATCATAAAGCCCCTTTTTATGCTCTCTATTTACAGCCCTACAAAGGCAGACAGCTGTCACTTCAGAAGAAAGGCAAACTGCTTAACAGACAACAAAGTTGTAATACCTTCATTTGAACAATTAAGGCGGATTATATTACCAATAAAATGAGTTGCCATAGGATTAAGATAATACAAAAAAGGGCAAAAATGAAAACAGATAGTGAAATCATTTATATATGTGATTTTAAGGTAGCTTAGTAACACCAACGCACCTAAATATAAGTCAAAGGCAAAGATGGAGGTAATTAAGATCTGCTGAGAGAGAGAGAGATCAAGAAACTGAATTACTTAGATGTCAGTTATTGTCCTAAAAACCCAAGTTATGAACAAATGTATTGATTCTGCGCTTGCCTTTGTAGGGCAGATTATTTCTGCAGGATTTACCAAAATAGTGCTCAGCAAACAAATAGTAAGTCAGCAAATTCTTATGTTCTCCCAATTTCTCTTTGAAAGTACCAATACAGCAATTCTTACAAGAGATTGTGTTACTGCTAATTATAAAATGTGCCACATAGCAAACACATTCACACACACACACAGTCCACGTTCACTCGTCAAATAGCTGATGCCTCTTCTTTGTAGGAAAATATTCTCGACATCCAAAACTGTTATCAGAGTGCCAACAACTACAACGTTTAAGCAGCGTATAGGTGAATATTAAAAAGAACACTTGAAAAGGAAGCCTAAAACAAACACTGAGAGACTAAAGGAATGTATTGAAAGCGCATTGCATACTCCTCTTCAGTGTGAATTTCAGTGCCATGATGCACATCAATAACTTGTCTTCTTCAAGTTCCTAAATGTTTAAAATGGGTTTGGTTTGAATGCTCACTGATAAAGTGTGACCTCAAAAGATTAGTCTAGAAACACCTAGAAAATGAGACGTGGACAGTTTTCGTTACATGTTATTTTTTCAATATCATATCTGTATGTTCACCTTCTCTGGGAGCTACAGTGTTGAAAAAGACATATGAACACAGGAGGGCGCTGTTGTCATGTCAACCGTTCAGTGATCAGGCGCGCTGTAGGAATGCAGATTGATATCGACACAGGCTCACCTCGATGTCATCGGTGTGAACCCCCATCTTTGAGGCTGCAGGTCTTAACGCTTTATCACCACCTGCTCGTACGTTCCAGCACCAACCCTGGGATAACCGGAAAAGACAAATTTAACTTGCATATCTCACCAGGTCATTATTTATATATCATCAATACACAGTAAAACGCGCTAAAAGTTGGGTTAACTTTCCTCTGGTGGTCAGCTCTTTATGTTAAAATATGTTTTAACCTCTCACCTGCCCCTCAGTGGGTGGCTGTGCCGTTTTATATACTGGGCAGTGGGCACCATGCCAGGCTAAGCTATTCTCTACCTCTGACCTAACCTACTTTGAACTAGGGCTGCTCAATTAATCGCGATTACAGCTTGCAACGATTACGAAAACAACGTAATCAAAGTAAAACCATTATTTTTTATTATTATTATTACTTATTTATTTTTATTTTTTTTTTATAAATACTTTTTTTTTTTTTTTCTCCGTTTAATTATACTTAAAGTTCAGGGTAATCAACTGTTAAAAACATACTGTTCAAATTTTTTTTCAAAGTCAATGAATAATTGCATTTAATAATCGCAATTATTGACCCAAATAATCGAGATTATGATTTTTGCCATAATCGAGCAGCCCTACTTTAAACCTGCCTTCAACTCCCACTCTACCCAAACAAAGAGCAAATCTCAACTTGACCCGACCTTATATCTACATTGTGTCTGCTTGAGTTAAACTGCTGTGGCTAGCCTCTGCTGGCTGATAGGCGGTATTATCTCAACACCATGGACCACTCAGCACTACTAAAGTTATCTAGCTGCATGTGTCTAACAAATAGCTACTTGTTTTAGACCATTCTTTGACCTAGCGCATCTTTTTAAAGCCTTGGATCCTATCCACAGCCAAGCAAACGGTAGAGATCTTTCAGCATAACAAAGTGTACATTGTTTCAGCTGATGTCAGGTCATTAGATTTGCAAGTATCTAGTCGTAAAACTTCAGTACTGGACAAGTATGACAGCAAAAAGGAAAGGTTTATTATAACAAATCTTGGCAATACATCAGCTAGTTGTGTCAGTTTGAACCTAAGTGCTAGACAAACTATCAGACTGATATTGGCATCCCTAGAGCCATATGACAATAAAAGCCTCAACTAATAAAACATAGTTATTGTACTCCGATCCGGAGAGAGTTCCAAGTGCCATTACCGGATGACCCCGCTACATCTCCTATGAGCAACAATTGTTTTATAATGAGTAAAGTTCACCTGGTGGGGAGGTGATGGCTTCCCAGCGCCGTGCTTCCCCCAGGGCCGACGAACAGGCGCAAGCCTTCCTCTGAAACAGATAGAGTAGCAGTAACATGCGGTCAGTACTGAGAGTGCCCACATCCTCCTGTATAATTTTTGTTATGAGGAGCAGCCAGTTGCTAGGCAATCTAAAAATAATCATGTATTGACAGCAGCTTTCTTTTCCTAGCTTTGAGATGGATGAAACCTTGGAAAGAAAAACAATGCCTCACGCCTCAGAGTACACAGACTGAGTCATGCTGTGGCAAAATACTACGAGCTCATTACTGTCATTCAAGTAGCTGTGCATTTTACACAGAGACATACCACAGACTAGGGCTGCGACTACTGATGACCAATTTGATTAGTTGATAGTCAAATAATAAGTCGGCAACTATTTTCATTCAGCATTTGAGTGAATTTGCATCCAAACATTTGCTCATACCATATTCTTAAATAAAAAATGTTTTGCTTCTCTTTCATTTATATCATTGACAGACAAAACATAAACCCATTATAAACTTGGGTTCCTAAATTGGATGAGCATTTTGCAAACTTTTCTGACATTTTATTAACAAAATAACTTATAAATTAATCAAAAACCCATTAAAAAAAGAGAACATTTGAAGGATTGTTAGATGAAGTCTGGTTATTATTTTTATTTAAAAAAAGAGAGAAATGCAGGATCTGCTTGAGACACATTCCCAAAGACCAGAACTCTAGAGTATTACATTTACAATTATTAACAACAGAGAAAAACCTTCACATGTCCACAACCAAGAAGCTAGAGTTAGCTTATGTTTGGCTTTTTAACTTGATAAATACAAATAAAAAAGCAGAACGATGGTTTTTTCCTTTGATGGATGGCTACAGAGTATAAGAATACTTCTGAGTTTTGTTAGCTAAACCATTTAGAGACGATGTGCACAATCTGCCAACATACACAACAATGACTACCCAAAGAATGAAATCCTGCAGGTATGGCGGTAGCGATAGACTTGATAAAGGACACCATGTTGTTTCTCTGGATGTGTAGCCTACCTTCAGCACTGGAGTCTAGCAGGCTTGGTGTGAAGTCTTGACTTTGGAGAATCTTTTCCACAACATCGTCAGCATCGACCCGCGTGTCGTCCATTCTCTTCAGCTGAGACTCCATGGAGTCCTGCTTCACAGGGTGTCTGAGGGGAGGATGTACCAGTCATTTTATGTCTGATTGGCCATTAATGGCTTCCACTTCTAACACATGATGCTGCTTGTGTGTTCACTAAGTTTTTAGTCGACTAGTTATCACCAAACAATTTGTTAATGTTGATATCAACACACTTTGTTTAAAATCAATTTTGTTGCCACTAATATTACAAACTACATTATGGTCATCATGGCAAAAACATGTACAGTGGGGCAAAAAAGTATTTAGTCAGCCACCAATTGTGCAAGTTCTCCCACTTAAAAAGATGAAAGAGGCCTGTCATTTTCATCCTAGGTACACTTCAACTATGAGAGACAGAATGGGGGGAAAGAATTCAGGAAATCACATTGTAGGATTTTTAATTAATTAATTGGTAAATTCCTTGGTTAAATAAGTATTTGGTCACCTACAAACAAACAAGATTTCTGGCTCTCACAGACCTGTAACTTCTTCTTTAAGAGTCTCCTCTGTCCTCCACTTGTTAACTGTATTAATGGCACCTGTTTGAACTCGTTATCAGTATAAAAGACACCTGTCCACAACCTCAAACAATCACACTCCAAACTCCACTATGGCCAAGACCAAAGAGCTGTCAAAGGACACCAGAAACAAAATCGTAGACCTGCACCAGGCTGGGAAGACTGAATCTGCAATAGGTAAGCAGCTTGGTGTGAAGAAATCAACGGTGGGAGCAATTATTAGAAAATGGAAGACATACAAGACCACTGATAATCTCCCTCGATCTGGGCCTCCACGCAAGATCTCACCCCGTGGGGTCAAAATGATCACAAGAACGGTGAGCAAAAATCCCAGAACCACACGGGGGGACCTAGTCAATGACCTGCAGAGAGCTGGGACCAAAGTAACAAAGGCTACCATCAGTAACACACTACGCCGCCAGGGAATCAAATCCTGCAGTGCCAGATGTGTCCCCCTGCTTAAGCCAGTACATGTCCAGGCCTGTCTGAAGTTTGCTAGAGAGCATTTAGATGATCCAGAAGAGGATTGGGAGAATGTCATATGGTCAGATGAAACCAAAATAGAACTTTTTGGTAAAAACTCAACTAGACGTGTTTGGAGGAGAAAGAATGCTGAGTTGCATCCAAAGAACACCATACCTACTGTGAAACATGGGGGTGGAAACATCATGCTTTGGGGCTGTTTTTCTGCAAAGGGACCAGGACGACTGATCCATGTAAAGGAAAGAATGAATGGGGCCATGTATCGTGAGATTTTGAGTGACAACCTCCTTCCATCAGCAAGGGCATTGAAGATGAACCGTGGCTGGGTCTTTCAGCATGACAATGATCCCAAACACACCGCCCGGGCAACGAAGGAGTGGCTTCGTAAGAAGCATTTCAAGGTCCTGGAGTGGCCTAGCCAGTCTCCAGATCTCAACCCCATAGAAAATCTTTGGAGGGAGTTGAAAGTCTGTGTTGCCCAGCGACAGCCTCAAAACATCACTGCTCTAGAGGAGATCTGCATGGAGGAATGGGCCAAAATACCAGCAACAGTGTGTGAAAACCTTGTGAAGACTTACAGAAAACGTTTGACCTCTGTCATTGCCAACAAAGGGTATATAACAAAGTATTGAGATGAACTTTTGATATTGACCAAATACTTATTTTCCACCATAATTTGCAAATAAATTCTTTAAAAATCAGACAATGTGATTTTCTGGATTTTTTTTTTCCTCATTTTGTCTCTCATAGTTGAGGTATACCTAGGATGAAAATTACAGGCCTCTCCTTTTTAAGTGGGAGAACTTGCACAATTGGTGGCTGACTAAATACTTTTTTGCCCAACTCTAACTACTTATATTTATTTTATTCTATTTACGTCATATTAACCTGACTTTTTATTACTGGCTTTAGGTAATATTTTATTTTAAAAACAAATATACTGTCTTATTTTATGACAATCTATACCTTGATTTTATGAAAATACAGACTTAAAACTTTTATGAGAATATACTATGGTTTTGAATGACAATATATATTGTGTTTTGACATACTGTAACTTTTACATGGCATACTATATGATAGTATAGATTTCAATAATATTTCTGCAATCTATTTGATGAATGTTCTGTTTTTTTAATTTAAAGGAACCATTCAACATTTTAGGAAGTGTGCTTTATCATCTAGAGTTGGATGCCAACACCGATACATCTCTTGTGGGTAAATAACTGAAGGGTTGAAGTAGCCAGCCTGTCTTAGTCTGAAGGTAACACAATGTGCCTACCACCACTTCTAAAGCCCCCCAATTAACACATTCATTCCAATTGGTTTCATTAAACAATCCAGGACTTAAGTGTAAAAGTCAATCTGGTTTTAGAGGGGGATATGAGCCAGACGATCTGTTGGTCGGTGCAGTCATTTCATGGAGCCTTGTTGTCATGTGAGGTTGTCGTGCAGCCAGTGGTTTCATATTTTATGTGGGGATCTGAGAGTGGTATAGATTGTATCTCTCTCTCATGCTACATGCCACAGTGTCAGAGGAATTGAAATAGAACAACATGACTGAAAGTTGGTCTTTGAAGAGATTGGCTAAATATGAAGTGCAGCTTAACCCATAAAAGGTAAAACCCTCACCAGTCGTGAGTCTGAACAGCTTAGCTTGATTCATGGTTGGACATATTTAGATCACACAAATACAATGAATAACGTTTTCATAAGTACCAAAAGCCCCCTACTGACACCTCCATAATGAAACCACATAGACTGTTCTGCCTCGCTGCTTTCTACAGCTGCTTCCTGAAATGTGACAGTCTGAGGTGGGGTTTTATCTAAAGTTTTTTAGCTTCCTTTAACTAACGGCTTCTATGTTTTGTAATCATTACACACAATAAAGAGATTACAATGACTTACTGACAGTTTCCTCTATTAAATAGGCCTATGACGATGATTATTATCTGGAAGTGCTTTAAATAAAATAAAAATTATATTTCTTTACTAAAATGACCCACCTGTTGAGGCGTTCACAGGACGAGGCGCTCCGTACAGGTGTCCCCGCTGGGTTGCTAGTGGTTGCGGGGGGGACCGGGTGTTCAGGTAGAGCTGGACAGGGTCTGGACTCTCGGTCATCGCTTGGCTCTGGGATGCTACCGATGCCCGTCGAGGCGCTGCCCACTGAGTGGTTTCTCCGGTGGCTGAACTCTGACATGCTGGAGGAGCGGGAGTGACCTGTGCTGTATCCTGAGAGATCAGGGGGAAGCCGATCAAAAAGAAGCTCAAACTCGAGACAAAGTTGAGGGGGATGGATATTCAGGAGATAATTACCTGTAGGTTCACCAGTAACAGTGACCTCTTTCACATTGTCTTTAGAGTCGACTTAGGGTGAACTTTTTTTTTAGGGTATATTTATCATACTCTCTAAAAGTCGGTATGAACTGATCTCTGACCAGCAGTTAAATGTGTTCGATATAATGAGAAGCACATTTTAAAGTGCATTGGATAATTGTGCTATATAAATGCAGCCAATTACCCCTTCACTAGGTTAATGCATCTGATTGGACAGCCATGATAAGATCCTGTACATAATACTGCAAATGTGTATTGTAGCATTCCAAATATTTCAAACACCAGCTGCAGCAGTTTAACAGCAGTGGTCTAGAATGCATTATGCAAATATATGCACACACATTTAAAAAAATTTCGCTTTTCAAAAAGACAACAATTGTAGAAGATAGATGTTCAGCCTTATATCTGAATTAAAACATGAATTCGATATTTACATTGATCTGCTGTTCATATGAAGAACCAAAACAGTATTTATCTGGTGAAACCCCCTTTGCGGGGCTGTTAGATTTTAATTGCAGTGTTAAAAGATTTAGCACTTTAGTAGAGTTGCGGTGACATGCACACACTGGCACGACTGCAGGAAGGAAGGCTGAGGCATCCAGAATAAAAGAAAAACACTTCTCACAACGTGTTTTCAAGAAAGCATACCATCTCTCCCTTTTTTTTTATTATTAGGGTTTTTATCTTATATTAAATTTGGGCATTTTTTACATTATTATAATTTAGTGGGAATGCTGTTAACAGCATTCTAACTAACTGTTCTTCTACGGACACATTTTTATTATTCCGCCGACTTATTTTGCCGCGCTTCTTCTCCCGCATTGAACATCGCAGAAACTCCGTTCAAACATCAAAACGTTCAGCTCGGTCGGGAAACGATTGCTATTACTTTTCTCATTCATAACTTTCATAATTCCAGAGATACATCCCATAATACATCACATTTTTAACCATTGAAGTCAATGGAGAAATTCTTCACCTTCAACAAATCTTCATGCGACTTCAACTGCTAACTGTTCATTCATACTTTCACTCAGAAACCTCATTCCAACTTTAAAATGTTACACATCTTTCTGACATTATTCGTGTAAAACAACTTTTAAATATGATTCTTACTTTTAGAGATATTGAACATTGTTCAGACCTTGTTTTAGAGGTTTTCTTCACATTTTAACATTAACTAGAGTGTGTGATGTCACAGCTAGAAATCTTGAAATGTGCCTTGATATATTTTTTTTAAAACCGCCATAATTACCAAACCCTACATTCTTGAGACATCATTTTTCATGATAAACGTAGGAAAACATCTCGTAGCTTGAAAAATTACAAATAATTAAGCAAAACATAATTAAACAAAGTGCCTCTTGAGGGCATGAAGTAAAAAAAACGTTCAACATGTCTCCATTAAAGCCCAATGTAATTTCAGGCAGATATTACCTCACAGCAGCAGCCGCACACTTTTAGTTAAACTGCCAAAAAGGCCACATTATTAGCCAGAAAGTACACAAACATTACGCTTCAGACACTCAACTTCCTTGACATGCTTCACGTTTTGAAATTTCACAGATATCTGTTATCGTTCTTCCACAAAACGTTCACATGTAAGAGGTTCATCTCTCATTCAGAACAATGAAGCCTTTGAAGTCTAGGCACCCAACTATAAACACCTGTGCAATGGAACACGATGATGTCATCACTCCAACTGACATGCTCAGAGCAGCAGACTTCAGATAGCAGTGTGCAAACAGTCCAGCCGTGAAGACATCTACGGGACAGTTTTGAGATTTCTTCAAATGCCGTTGCCATGGCAACACAATGCTCGCCTTGAAACACGGTTTTCTCATAACNGTATATTTTCCAATGAAGAATTACCCGTTACTCTAATTATAGTAACAGGGCTGAGGTTAAAGCTCAAATTAGCATTGATTTTCAACCCTGTTACTTTCAACCCTGTTACTATAATTAGAGTAACGGGTAATTCTTCATTGGAAAATATACATGTGATGCATTAGCTGGGCAAATCACTTTTTTTTGATGGTTTATTATCTGTTTTTCCTAAATACATAAAAGAAAATTATAAAATAAAAGGTTATTTTTTCAAAAAGATTGGTGTCTAAATTGTCCTCCAATTCTGTAATGACCCAAAATATAAAAAACACGAATATAATAGCCTATAAAACAAAAAATCTTTTACACGGTAATAAAATATAGCTAGCCCTTTCATGCATGAATTATTAAAGCCTCAGTCAGGAGTTTTTTTACCAAGTGTTATTATTGCTCTTGGGGCATGAAAAACAAGATTTGAATTATTTTTTTTTTAAAATCTAGTTTTTTCAAAGAGATTTTTATATGTCCACTCAGGTGGAAAGTATGCGTTCAGGGATTGAACTGAAGAGATGTACATTTTGAAAAAATTATAAATAAAGATGTGCAAACTTAAAATTACATTATAATAACATAAGTATATTGATTTACGGCCCAAAAAGGTATTGAAGATGAAGTATTTTCAAGAATAACTAGGGCCAGGGGCTAATTTGAGGCCCCATGCACAGTTATTTGATGAGTACTAGTGGAGCCTCGCAGCGGCGAAACCGTNGATGCATTAGCTGGGCAAATCACTTTTTTTTTATGGTTTATTATCTGTTTTTTGAAAAAATAACCTTTTATTTTATAATTTTCTTTTATGTATTTAGGAAAAACAGATAATAAACCATAAAAAAAAAGTGATTTGCCCAGCTAATGCATCACATGTATATTTTCCAATGAAGAATAGTAACAGGGTTGAAAGTAACAGGGTTGAAAATCAATGCTAATTTGAGCTTTAACCTCAGGAATTATTGCTAGATGTAGCATTTAATGCTACTTTCAAGGCAAGGACAAACTTGGATATCTAATGAAAGAAAGATAACTTTGAAATTAATATGCTTTATTCTGATAATATAGAGTAACAGGGTTGAGTGGGTCAGAGTGCCACACTCTTTTAAGACTGAAAAGATTGTAAAAATATGAAAAATCAAGGAGGACTTCGTTTTGGTCTACCCATGGCACTACATGGCTTGCTGATGTCCTTTCCACTGCGTCATCTGACTTACAGTTTGTTCACTTCCTCTGCCAATCTAAAAAGGTTTGGGTAACAGGGTTGAATGCATGTTGAGGGACACACCTTCTGTGCAAAATTACTGTTATTTAAAATATGTTTATGATTTAGCAAATTGATTTTACCATTACAAGAGAAATATATCAATAGAATAATACCAAAAAAAGTAAATCAAATCCCTATTCTAAATTTTTATATTTGACATGCAAGTTGGTCACCAAGAAGCTGGAACAAGAGAAAAATGCCATTTTAGGGGGTGTTCGAGAGCTATTTGATCATTTAAATAATATTTTGAAACCACTTTTTCTACAACTTTATATACATGTTGTCTCAAGACAAGTATGTTTAACACAAGTGCATATTTTAGCTTTTTGGGCATAGATTATTAGATTTTTTTATATGGGGGACATGAAATGTCCTACAATTCTGGAATGACCCTTTTACGTATGCACGACATCAAGTCAAATTCCTAGTATGTGCGAACCTACCTGGCAATAAACCTGTTTCTGATTCTGATTTCTTATATTAAAGGTCAGTAGCCTTCAAAACTAGTACTCTCAGGACTGGAGATTATTTGATTTTGTTTCAGCTCAACCATGTTTTATTATGCACTCAATTTCTAATACAAGTGCTCCAAACCTTTCCAGATATTAAGTTTGAAATATCCTAAGGACGACTTATGTTATTTATTGTGGTTGTTTTGTTTTTTTTGCTTATCTATTGACTTACCTTATCCATACATGTACACATTCTGCTTGGCCTTAACACAATTATGTTCCAAATTAATGCAGCATTGGGTATGAATACATTTCACGAGTTGGACACTTTTCTTTTTATTGGGTTTTTGCCCTCTTTTAAACATTTTTTAATGAATACTTTAATTAAAATTCAGCAATTTTTTCAATAGGCTCCATGTGACTCCAAATCATGCAGCATTGTATTACTACACTGGACAAGTAGTATATTGTTGGATTGTAGTCCACCTTCTATTTTATACAAAACAGTAAAGTTATGGACTGTTTCATTAAAACAATGCATTCAAAACACTAAATACAACTTGTTCTTTGACACAACACATAGCCTTGTGACCCATTGTGTGTAGATAATATTGATGAAAGCAGGTTTAATTCAAATGTTTCCAATCTTCGAGTTATGGCAGATAGTTTTGGTTTTATTTGTGAAATTCATAATGAAAAGTGGTAGTTCAAAAGGGATGTAGTGAGAACAGCTCACAGCTTGTGGGGGAGTGAATGGTAATGGAAGAGTTAATCGTTCAAAGTTAAAGGTCCCCTATTATACTCTCTCAACAATATATTAGAGGCCTCAGATAAATACTAAACATGTCTCTGAAGTGTTTGGCTCGACATACCAAACAGATCATGAATTGTAGCATGCCATAAACCCCTCTGTTTCAGCCCTGTTTCAAAAGTGCTAATTCTGTGTCTGTAGCTTTAAATACAAATGAACTGCCACACCCCATGGTTCTCTTCGAGATGATTGGTTTAAAAAAACAAAACAGAAAGGTGCTCTACGAGGAGGTTCAGGTGATAAGTTGGGCGGGTGTTACCTTGGTTGGTTATTATTACAATGGTTGCACAACCCAAAATAAAATTGTGACATCACAAAGTGGCCAAAATCTCAGCTAATTTTCCGACAAGAATAGGATTATTAGATTGCAAGAACTTTTCAGCTCACTAGCTTTGGATGGATTCAGACACACACACATTGAGTTTAGATTTTTTTTTTTTTTTAAAGGAAGGTTTCAAACATCTTTGTTTACACAGAGGGATATTTTAATGTTTCACAGATTTATTTTACTCAATATCTGTAAAAGTGTTCACAAAGTGAGAAGGCACATACCTAGGACATCATTAAGAATAACTGAATGGCTTTGAAAAATATTGCTTGATAAATTACCAGTTTATTTTGTAAACTACTTTTCTAGTTTAGCAATCATCCACAGAATCTAATGGTCAATCATAAAAACAAATCAATTTTTGATAAATACAATATTCAGCAATACTTTGTTATTCTAGGATACCAGCCACAGTTATGAAAATGTATATATGCTATTACTAAAACAATTGATTCATAAGCATTCAAATCTAAAATGTTTCGCCATAGGTTTGATCGTGATGCATTCTTGAGATGAAACAGAATCATTGTTTTGTAGTAATAACTTTCTTTTTTACAATTCTCCTTTTAAAGTTTCTTAAAGATTGAACCTTTAAAATGGTGTTAAGGATGCTACAGAGTGAAGAAAACAACCATAACAATTAAGAAGATATTTCTGCTGAGTCCAGTGTCCATTTAAGTGGATCTGTGATTTTTCATGAGGAGACACCGGTGGTTCTACAGATTGGCTTGGAGTATTCACTTTGGTTGACGGTGTTTTTGGCTGCTAGCCTGATGCAGTAGTTGGTCCGCGGCTTGAGGTCGTTCTCTTTGTAAAAATTACCCTGCACGATTCTCACTCTAGGTTGCTGATTGGCATGCTGGTCTTTCTGTTGCTCCTCGATCACAACTTTGTACTCGGTTGCATCCATCACTGACGTCCAATTCACATACAAGGAAAGTCCACTTACTTTTACATTCAGCACTTTCGGGATTTTTAGATCTGTGAGAAAGATGGGTAAGATATTACCAGTTGTTTTATAGTACAGATCATAGTACATACTTTTTCAAGGTGATGTACAGTAATAACACTACACTGACCTTTGTCTAAACTGGCATAGTTTGCACTGTCCTGCAAATCTCTTCTTATGCGAGCTACTGCTGGACCTAAGGAAGGTGAGGAATATGCATTAAACACAGACACCTCATTATTTTTTTCTGTGAGACCCAGGCAGATATTTCAAGTCTGATGTTTTGGCCCTGCTTGTCTCACCTGTAATATCTTGGTTAAGGATGCTCTCTCCCTCTTCATTGCTGGCTGTTACTCCAGTGGCGTCAGGATCGAAGTTGGTCAGCTGACAGGAGAGCCCGGTGGTGCTGCAAAGCTCAACTCGATCTTCCCCTGACAAATTGTAGACATTGTATCTCGTGGCAAACACTGACGCATCCCAGGAAAGCTCGGCTGAGTCTGTGTCACCGGTGAACTGCACATTCTGCGGAGCACAGGGGACTGGGAACACAATGGAAATGAAGTTAAAATAATGACTGTTGTTACATTTAAAACATCGATCATAATTTGAATGTTTCATTTCAGCCCTATTTCACATTAATAAGCAGTTTACCAACATAAATAAATGGTCAGAAAATAACTACGGTAGTTTTAAGCTGACATAAAGACAAATTAGTGTTTTAAAATGTAAATAATTTGTCAACAATTAAAACTTCTCTTATGAAGATATGTTTTATATTCTCACAATTGCTATACATCAGCCTCCAAATTTGTACTTATGACAAATACATAAATAACTACTTCCAGTATATCTAATGACATGTTAGTGTGTTTTAAGAGAGTATTTAATGTGTGTATACTCCAAATAAATTATAGAGTATAGTGTTGACCTATTTTCCTTTTTTTCACGTAAATCTAAACTCAAAAGAGAAAGGAAGATTCTTTTTAATAAAAATATTTATAAGTTCAAAAAAACAATTAATCTTCTATTGTATATGGTTGGGGTTAATTTCAGTCTAGCAGTACCTGTGACTCCACTAAAGGCACTGGATTGTCCGCTGACTGCAGCTGCGTTTCTGGAGCGTACAGTGAGATTATAAGCGGTGCTGCAAGGCATTGGGAACTCAAAGTATTTCCTGGCCAGCCAGTAAGAAGAGACATCCATCAGGGACTGTGGGTTGTTTTGGATTCGGCCGGTTATCTTCGCTTGGTACTCAACATCAGAACAGTTGACGCTGTCCCATGACGTCATGACCCAGTGACCTTGGTCTATCTTCTGTATTCTGACATTGACACCAGTTGGAGGGCATGGAGCTAAGGAGGGAAGATATAAGTTGAGCATTTTACCAGTTAAATTAGCCAAGAAAACATTTCTAGCCCTTGTTCTTCAGAGCAACTACTTGTTAAATGTATCCCTTTGAAAACCTGACATACACTTTTTCTCTGTACTTTCTGCTAGGACTCATTTTGATATATTCACCACTCAACAATTAAGTTTATTTGTGTAAAAATGAACTACGGTAAATCGACTAGTTTGACCCATTATTGTGAATATCAATTTGTTTTACCTGCTCCCACCTGCAGAGGTGGACTGAACGAGCTGTTGCAGACGCCGTTTGAAGCTTCAACAGAGAAATTGTAAACGCCTCCGCATTTCAGGCCTTCGATGGTGCAGGAAGCTGCAGTGTTTTCACAGTAGAACGCCTCTCCATCCATAGACTGGGCACAGGCAAAGTACTCCACAGCGCCCTCACTGGCATCCCAAGACAGCATGGCAGAGTTAGCCTCACAATCCATATCCACTGCGAGACCGGAAGGCTCACAGGGCACTGCGACCACAGAGAGGAAATAACTCCAATCAGAGATTCGATCAGGAAAAGTTGGTTTGCAGGTTCTACATTTTTTGGCAATAATGTTAACTCATCCTTGTTGGCTAAGATTTGAAAGGGAGGGATAAATCTAACTAGGAGAGGTAACTAGTAAAGTGTAAAGTCCAGTAAAATTCAATGTAGTAAGTAGAAACAAAACTGTAGAAAGTAGCAGCTAAATGGTACATATTGTTAATTATATTGATGAATACAGTAACAAAATAATAGTAAAAGGTTTTTTTCAAACCCTGAAAATTGATAACTTATGAATATTGGAGTATAATAATAGAAAATGTCTTGCCGGAAAATCCTCCTTACCTCCACTCTTTGATGTTTCAATTGTCTTGTTGTCTGATTTCAATAGACCACTTTAATGTCCTATAAATACAAATATCCCATCGTGTCGCTACCTGTCCTGAAGGTTGAGGTGCTGGGCTGGCTGGTGCAGTTGTCCCCACTGGCAGTGATGCTTAAGTTGTAGAGCTGTCCACAGTGCAGGTGAGTCAGGGTGCAGTTGTTCTCTGAGGTGTCGCAGCTCGCAACATGTCCGCCCCTCCCTGTTGCTGTCAGGAGGAACGACGTCGCCACAGGGGAGGGTCCCCACATCACTGTGGCCCCATTCTCCTCACACGATGCTTCCACTGTCACATTGTCCGGGACACAGGGCGCTAAGGAGGGCAGAGAAAATATTTTATGGTTCTGTTTTGTTTTTATATTACAAGCTGCTTTATCTCTTCCCGGATGTCCACAAAATAGTTAATTTCACATAAATATCATAAAGAAACAACAGCAATGACAATACCCCTGGCAACTAGAAAAACTTGACACACTGCATTGCCAACAATTTATCCATTACTGTATATTGACTAGATTGAGTTTATGTATAGTTTGAGGCAATTTCAAATGCCCTGCTCAAACATGTCTTGTAAAATAGTTTTGCATATAACTACTTTACATACCATTCTAATAAATAGAGTTTTTCTTACTTTATTTCAATTTAAAAAGTCTGTTTCTGTCTGTCGTGTGGTCGGTGTTTCGGTAGTTTAATATTTGTGCATAATACAAATCACCAATGAGCCAAGTCAGGAGGACCCAAATAAGAAGAGTATCTGTATTTATGATAATAATAATAATAATAATAATAATAATAATAATAATAATAAGGGAAATACAATTATATGTGAAATATGTTTGACTAATATAAAACTAAAACGTCTTTCGTCCTTCTATTTAAATAAAACTTTTCTGAATAAAAACAGGATGTGGTTGAATAAACAGGATAAACACAACCAGGAGTAATTGACCCAGGACTAAGAGAAATGCTAGTTCTAGATATACAGGCGAATTAATTACCAGTTTTGATCTTCTTTGGAGGGCTTCTGAGGCTGCTGCATTTATCAGAAGAAGCTGATACTATGATGCTATAATGCATGCCACAGTGGATATCCGGCAGTACACAGGAGTTGGAGGAGCTGTTGCAGGAAATTAGGGTTTGGTCGTGGCCCTCAGCGGTCACCAGGTAGAGGGGTGTGTCGTCCATCTTTGCCCATTCAACCAGGATCGTGCTACTGTTGCATTCTGTCCCTGCGCTTATAGATGAGAGAGCACAAGGACCTATGGGACAGGACGCATAAGAAAAAGGATAGCGTGAAGATTCAAACAAAAGCTGTATGAAATACTCAATAAAATAAGTCAGAGTCAAGTACATTTTAGAACAGTTAAGCCTTGTATTCTCCTAATTTCTTGTTCTTTCATAACCTTCAGAAATGGCACCATGTTATAAGCCTTTATGAGTTATAGCATTAGTCCTTCATAAGCCCTTTAAAACCATCACGTACTTTTATATTCCTTTCGATATCACTGATTATTCTTTTCACTTTGAGTAAGCAGATGTGCATTTGATAAGATAATATATTATAAAGCTCCAATTAAAATTAAAAACTATATTGCAGATGATCAGTTCAAACAATCAATCTGCTTTCAACATACAGTAGGGGCCACCACCCCTCCAATGGGTCATAACATTAATTTGAAAGGTTACACAATGATTCGAGGGATAGAAAAGTGAAGAAAAAAACCTTGTTCTCCTTCAAAAATTATTATTTTATATAACAGTTTTATTGCAGACAACTATTCAATTAAACAATCTGTGGTTTTAGAAGGGAACATCTCTGCTTGATCAACAAGCTGTAAAGTGGGGGGAACACTACTCATTGTAAAGGAATCCTAACTCCTAATTATCAACTCTTCCATTAAACTATTCACTCCCCCACAACATGCTGTTCTCACCTGCCAATCTAACACTATTCATTTCACAAATAAAACCGAAACTATCTGCCATAACTCGAATACTGGAAACATTTGAATTGAAGCTGCTCTCATCAATATTATCAACAAACAATGGCTCAAATGACTATGTGTTGTGTCAAAGGACAAGTTGTGTTTAGTGTTTTAATGCATTGTTTTGATGAAATAGTCCAGAACTTTATTATCATATTATGCTGCATTGATATGGACTCACATGACATGGAAGCTATTGAAAATATTAAAAGGGTGGGAACCACTGACCCATGATGTCAGTGTAACAGTTATGTCCCAGACAACATTAAGAGTGTGTTTGATAATATATTAATACGATACAATGTTTACTTGATTACTTTCTAGAAGAGTTTTAAAGACAACACGCCAGCACTTTGAATTGTTATTTTGAGAGAAGAGAATCATGTTGAATACCTGTCTCAAGCTCAAAGGTGGCGCTGTGATTGCTGCGGCAGTGTTTGTTGACGGCAGTGACGTGGATGGTGTAAAGTATCCCACATTCAAGATCAGGGACAGCACAAGGAGAGCTGGTGGAAGTGCAGCTGGAGTTGTGACCTCCGACCCCCGTGGCCAGTACAGAGTAGCTGAGGGCTCCTTCTGAGGCGTCCCACGTCACCCAGGCATTGTTGGATACACAGTCCAGTCGGCCCTCAATGTTCCTGGGCACACATGGAGCTGTGGAGGGAAATCAGAACGTTACACCTTCACACTTCACATCTGCGGATAACGTGTATCATATACAGGCATTCAAAATAACAACAGCAGCTGTAGTTCATGTGGATATCCACCATCTATAAAGGACTGATCATTTCGTTTGTAATCCCATCGCTGGTTCTCGGCCAATATTTATTCTAAATATCTTGAGCATTGGTCTCAAGAAAGGTAGTTGTAACACTTATTGCTTTTCAGTTGCTGCATGCGTTTAATTTGTAGAACCCATATATTACTTTTCGTCAGATGGCGCAGGATTTAAAGCCTTGGTTTTGGTCTGAAAATAACTGGGCAGCTACTCCCCCTTGTGGAAAATCTTGACAACGCCTATTTTGGCAATTTTTTCCTACTCTCAGTCCTAAATCCTGACAATTGTGCTAATAAATTGCATTGAATTGACAAAAAAGTGGGTTTCTGCTTGAGGTTTACCTGAGGAAGTCTCTACCACAGCACTGGGCTTACTCTCACAGCCATCCCTCACAGACAGCACCGTCACGTTGTATCTCTGTCCACATGGTAGATCCTTTATGGTGCAGGCAGTGCCGCTGGAGTTACAGTACAGTCTCGCTCTTGTGTTGCTCACTGCCGCCACATGGAAGTACTGGGCGTCTGTGTTGGGGGACCAAGATACAACGATGGTGCCTTCTTCACATTGTGAATCAACGACCACATTCTGGGGTGGACAATTGGCTGAAAGGAAAACAAAAGGGGGGAGGCAGGGAGAGGCAAAGATTAAAAAAACAATACATAATACTCTTACTATTTGTATAAAGTCACAACAAGCCTTCACAAGATGTTAACAATACCTGTTCGTACGTAAGCCTTGTTGCTTTCCACACTGGAGCAGGACTCATCCTGGGCGTACACGCTCACGTTGTAGGTCTGTCCACACTGCAGATCGCTCAGGTCACAGAAGGTCATGGTGTTGTTACATTCAGCCTGATGGCTGCCATCTTCTGTCACGCCCACTGCACGATAGGTGAGTGCTCCACTGGCTCGCTCCCATGTCGCTGCAGCAGAGTTTGAGTCGCAGAGTAGGGAAGCCTTGACGTTGGTCGGACTGCAAGGTACTAGGAGAGAGAAAAAAAGAGTAGTGAGGCGATATAGTTCCTTTATAACTAATATTTTCTAAACATTGGAATGTTCTGTCTAATCAAGCAAATATCAAACACTAAATGGTTCTTCCTGAGAAAAGCCTGAGGAAAAGAGATATAAATAACAGATCATTCTCATCTGACTGTAGTGTTGCATACTTATTACTCCAAAGCAAGTTTAACACACCATTAAGTCCACTAACTGCAAAAAGGGGAACATTGGTGGCCACACATGTTTAGCTCTAAGTTTACCAATAAAAAACGTTTATTCTACCAACTGGTGTTTAACCAGGTCCCGAAAGGACAGGTCTATGAAACATCTTCATCTCTAGGCTGCCCTGTCACATGTTTTCCTGTTATATTACAGTACGTTATCTCATACCAAATGTATTATTATCTGAGACTGACCTTACATTACTACTAACAGCAACATTATCCCAAAACAATCCTATTAAACTGTTAACTATCTATGGTTAGTTAAAAATAGATAATAAAAGTGTTTAAATGTAACTTACAGTGTCAGACAACCAATAAAAAACAGTTTCACTCAAATCTATAGGCATAGAAAATGCCACTTACCCTACTGATAATCTTACCTGACTGCAGGCCGAGGTAGGCGTTGCTGTTGTCACACTGTCCATCCTCAGCTGTCACCGTGAGGTTGTACAGCTGGCCGCAATGCATGTTGGGTAGCTGGCAACTGGTTGTTGTGCTGTTACAATTAATTTTGTCACCATCGGGCCCAAAAGCTCGCACCATGTAGGAGGACACTTCCTCTCCTTCTTCCCACGACACCACACCTGTGTCATTACTGCACACCATCTCTGCTTTCACATTCTGTGGTATGCACCGCACTACACACACACACACACACACACACACACACACAGACAAGTATGAACATAGACATGTATAAAAAGAGGTTTAATACAACATTCATTATTAACGGTATTCTACCTGTGTTGATCACCAACGGAGAGCTTTTAGCACTGCTACATGTATCATCTGAAGCGCTGACAGTGATTGAGTAGTTGAGGCCGCACAGCAGGTCATCGAACACGCACGTTGTCGTGCTGCTGTTGCACGTTGACTCGTAGCCCCCGTTGCCCTGGGCAATTGTGGTGTATGATGTTGCTCCTTTAGAAGGCTCCCAGGAGACGGCCACAGCGCCAGACTCACAATTCAACCAGGCCTCCACCTTCTGCGGTACACAGGGCACTGCACAGGCACAGAAACATTCATTTTTATTTGATTCAGGATCAGAAAAGGTGCAATAATCATCTTTTGTTAGCAATATCAGTCCTGCCAAGAATTCGTTTTTGCCTAAATTAGTTTCAGCCTTATGGAATACAGAACCATAAGATCTACGTGTTTCTTTCTTTCCGTTTTTATGATGGGTACTGTATATAGAATACAATTAGATATATTCACTTTTCTCCTATCCTGCTCCAAGGCCTCAATGTGTTAAATCTCTTAAATCCTCCTCACCTGCTTGCAGATGTGAGACGTCACTCTTTGAGACATTGCAGATGCTGTTGGCAGCAATCACGCTGATGTTGTAGGTGAAGTCACACATGAACTCTGGTAGGACGCACGACTGTGTCTCTGTCTCACAAACAGATTCATGTTCTTCCATGCCGAAGGCTTGGACAATATAGAAATCAGCCCCTTTGCTGGCCTGCCACGACACATGGGCTGTGTTGGTGGAGCAGTTCAGGACAGGCACAACATCCTCAGGAGGACAAGGCACTGGAGAAGGAAAGGGAGAGAAGGAATAGTCAGATTTATTGATTTAACAGACATTATATTCTGTAGTAACTTAACAGCAACCTGGAAATCTTTATCTGGCTGACCTCTCCTGGCTGAATTGTCAATTAGTAAGTCAGTTATGTCTCAGACCACATCCATATCAGTGGAAAGGATGGTCTAAACATTTTGTGTCATTAATATGAGAGCTCACCTGACTCAACCTGTTTCAAGGCACTTGGAGGGCTGCTGCAATTCTCATTTGAAGCCACAGTGGTGACATCATAAGTCTGACCACACTGCAGGCCCTTCAACTCGCAGTTGGTGTAGTTGGAGTGGCAGGTGGAAACTTGGCCATCAGGGCATTGGGCTGTCGCAGTGTAGTCCAGGGCGCCTTCAGCGTAAGTCCAGCTCAAAAGGGCCGAATTCGTGAAGCAGTCCAGAGCCACGGAGCCAATACTGGGCGTGCAGGGAACTGAGAGAGGGAGGGAAGAAATGGAGGGCTGAAGTAACACTTTAACAGATTCAAAAGTAAACATCCAAAGGTGATCCATGCCCATTCATTTGTTTACCTGATTCAAAGTCTATATCTGGGCTGGGTAAACTTGAGCAAATATCATCCTCAGCCACCACCTGGACGGAGTATGTGTGCCCGCAGGTCAGGTTGGTGAGGGTGCAGGTCAGGTTTGTGCTGATGCAGGAGGAGGACAAGGCTCCCTGTACGCTCTCAGCTGTCACTTTGTAGGACAGAGCCCCTTCGCTGGCACTCCAGTCAACGAGAGCCTGATTTTTGGAGCAGTCTATCGTCACCTCCACGTCAGTAGGAACACACGGCACTGGAAAAGGCAGGGGGAGGAGAATGGGGTACGTTTCATTATCTAGTCACAGAGATACAAAACATTTGAGATCATCTAAAGAAGCCTAATTTTAAAGATGTCTGATATCACATGCATGGGCAATAGAAAACAACTACAGTTGAGAGCGTTTTGAATACAATTAAACATTAAATATCCTTAAAGGCACATAAAATAAACTTGACCAATAGTATTTACAGACCTTCTGTTTGCTGAATAAAAAAGGCATAAAAGAAGAGGATAAAATTGTCTCACCTGACTGCAGTGTGTCGGCCTCACTGGGGTCAGAGTTACACTCCTCGTTGGAGGCGACGACCATTACAGTGTAGTTCTGTCCACACTGGACATTTGGCATGCCACACTGCTCGCCGTCAGACCAGCAGCTCATTGATTGGCCGTCTTCCTGCGTCACCGTGGCGGTGTAATACTTTGCCCCAGCCGAGGCGGTCCAAGACACTACAGCGATGTTAGAACCGCAGTTCATGAAGCTGGAGACACCAATGGGCGGGCAGGGCACTAAGGGGAGAACAGAAAACAACACGTTTTAAAGCTAATAATCAATAACAAACTAGATAACAGCATACAGTATAAGGAAAATATGAGTCATATTAGTCATTAAAATGTTCAATAAAATACTGCTACAGATATAAAATAGAGTGTAACTTTATGCTAGAAAATAGTAATCTACCTGACTCAAGTGTTGATGGCTGACTTGGTCGGCTTGTGCACACAGAGTCTGCCGCCTGAACAGACAGGAAGTACTCTTGGCCGCACTCAAACTCAGAAATGAAGGTCCAGGTGTCGGTGGTGCTGAGCTGCACTTTGTGGCCACTGTTGGACTCTGCCGTCACGATGTAAAACTCAGCAGTGTCACTGGCATTCCAGGTCAGCGATCCCACCTTACAAACAGATAATAATATAGTTATTATAGTTAGTTAGTATCATCAGTCATTTTCAGTTTATATATTCAAACACTTTCAGAAGTGCAGAAATGTAGACAGAAAAGTTTACAATTTTACTAGAGATGAACATTGAGAGAAATTGCTTGTGATTGTAAAATATTCACCTTCGTAGTGCAGTCCAGAAAGGTTGTCAAATTCTGAGGAATACACGGCGCTAAAAGCAGAAGACAAAAGTTTAGCTGTGATTAAGGCTGCAAAGAAAAAAAACACTATTATCATTCTACATTGATCTGCTGATTAGTATCTTGACTAATATAATAAATTATAGTAATTTGGTCAAACATAATTTTAAACACGTTACAATTTCACTGAGACCAAGGAGATTAATCTGAAGTCTTGATTTTTCTTACAAACATTTAAAACCCTGCCAATAAATTGTAATTATATAAAACACAGAAAACAGAACACAAATCATCATTTAGAAAAGCTAGGAGTAAAAAATATTTTTGTTATTGTTTCAGATGTTTTGGTGATGCATGTGCTTTTTAGCTGAAGATTATTTCAGAGCCTCACTTAAAGCAGGTTTTACTCAATTGTATTTAACTTTTTAATTTTCTACGTTCATTTCAAATATATCTTTCCAGTCTGTCGTTTTTTTAAATGTTGCTTATGTTAATTCTGGCATTTAACACACCCTGTTAACAAAAAATCCTTGACTTCACATTTAAGGACAGTTTTTTTCTTTCTTCTAGTTGTGCACAGTACAAAAGCTTGTTTACTCATTCGTAATGTTGTGCTGTTGCTCGGCATGCTGCTGCACATGTAGTCGTTGGCGATGATGTGGACGGTGTAAAGGTCCCCACAGTGCAGGTCGTCCCAGGTGCAGCTGGTGGTGTTTGTGGTGCACATGTGGGTGTGGCCTTCCTGTCCAACTGCGATGGCCAAATAAGAGTCCGCCCCATCGCTCTCAGCCCAACTAACTGAGCCCAGGCTGTCCTCACACGATGTGAAGCTCTGGACATGCACGGGCACACAGGGAGCTGAGAAGAAGATGTATTGTTGCGTCATCATTTTTATATGAATATATTGTACACCACATTATCAAAAATATAAAAGAGACTCATACCTGTCTGGAACTCTTGAGGCAGGCTCACAGCGCTGTCACATCGGTCACCCTGAGCTTTTACAGTGAAGGTGAATGATTGTCCGCACGGCAGCTCAGCCTCCACCGTTGTCTCGTTGGTTTGGAAAGAAGAGGTGTATCCCATGTCTCCTGTGGCGGTGACCACGTAGCCTGACGTACCTTTAGCCGCCGACCAATCCAACACCACCGTATCGTTGTCACATGACCCACTGACTGTCAGGCCAGTCGGCTGGCAGGGTTCTGGAGAACAACATTTTCTTTATCAATTACAAAAACCTAAGATGAATTGTCTGGGTGTCTTTATAAAAGTGGGTGACGGACAGAAATGTAGGAGACAAAATGGTTCGACAGTTTTAATTAAATACTGCCGAAATTAGACACCTAAATCCATTTTTCTTTCTTGGACTGTTGCATGTATGCAAAAATAAATAGAAAATAAATAGAGTAGAGAGAAACTTTTTGGAAAGCAACTAAGAGGACACTTTTTCTAACTGTGATGAGGGTGGACAATCTTCGTCTCCCAACCCAATCCCTGAATCCATCTGTGGACAACCTAACTATTTAATTATTTGAGAATAATGAGCTCTACCTGTCTGGATCTCCACAGTGCTGCTGATGTCACTGTAGCACATGTGAGTGTACGCAGCCACAGAGAATGTGAATGTGTCTCCGCAGTGCAAGTTGTAGAATCTGCAGGTGGAGTTGGTGGAGTTGCACTGCATGGTCATTCCCATGCTGCAGGTGGCATTAGCCAGGTAGAGCTCCACTCCTTTGCCTTCCTCCCAGAACATGTTGGCCGTGCTGTTCCCACACTGCTGGTCTACTGCAACATGCAGCGGTTTACAGGGTCCTGCACAACATGTCGAGTTAATATCAGAGATCAATTCACTCAACTCCAGCTACGTAGAGATTAGATGTTTCTCAACTCACTTGTGATTAAGGTGACAATATTTGTTGTCTCAGTCTGGCAGTGGTCGCTGTTTGATGTGAGGCTGATGTTATACGTGTGACCACAGTGCAGATCAGTTAGAACACACTGTAGCTCATCGGTCTCACATGAAGCTACGCGGCCTTCACCTTCTACGGCGTTCACAGTGTAAGAGTCTGCTCCGTTGGCTGAGCTCCAGGAGACTTCGGCTGTGTTGTTGTCGCAATCCAAATTAGCTTCGACATTTTCAGCTGCACAGGGAGCTGGACACAGAAGGGACGGAAAGACAAACAGGATATGGGTTCAATGTCATTGATCACACTGCATTGATCTTCACACAAAATCTAGTAGGCCTACATCAACTGCAAATGATGCGCTTATGTTAACACCATCCAATTACTTCATAATAAATGCAAGGATTTTGTTTGGGGCCTGCTTACTGCCATTTTCGTTTTTTGCATATTTTCAAATCTTTTGGGAAGCCGTGTATGTCATTTAGGAATGCCCACTATCAATAAACATAGAAACGAATCAACCCTGAGGAGGTTTTCTCTCTCTAACAAAGGACAGTTATATGTATATTATATTCGGTGCATTCTTAAGGATACAAAGATGAATTTAATGCATTTACTACTGCAAAACATATGCAATTTAAATGTTTATTATTGTTGTTTGTATTGTTGGATGCTATATTTCCGTGTTTCCAACATTTGCATGCTCTGAAGTACATTCCTTGGCACATTACTTTCGTCTTTAAATCAGGATTATCTCAAAAACTTGTACAAGGAGAAAAAAAACAGTCATCAAAATATTGTTTTACAGTGTTAGTCTTCAGAGAATCAACAGAAGACATTTCATTTTGAAAATAGTGCTCAGTTACCAAGCACAGGCCTCTTATCTTTACCCAGTTGGTGATTCGAGCCATGAAGAGGTTTTTATTTTGTATATAAAATATTGCCATGTGAGTGTTTCCAAACCAAATGTTGTTACTTTTCTACCTGAGAGACATTTAAGAGACTGTTTGAATTTTTTTTAACAGATGTATAATTATTATCCTCTAATGTTTTCACTTGAAATACTGGATCAGATTCACAGCAGTCAGCAAGGGCAAAGAGTACTCCATATAATATAGTATATTCCATTGTGTAATATATTACTATAATGAAGCCAGTGTTTGACAGCAGCATACCTGAGACCAGCAGGACAGTAGTGGACTCGTCACTGTTGATCGTCTCTCCCATGGCGATGACATTAGTGTAGTAGACGACTCCACAGTGGAGGCCTTCCACTGTACAGAAAGTTTCGTTGGTGGAGCAGGACAGAGAGTGGCCGTCGCGTCCGGCCAGGCTGACCTCGTAACCCAACACCCCAAAGCTGAATTCCCACGACACGACCCCCAGGTCGCTCTGACACTGCACAGTGGTCTGCACGTTTTGGGGTGGGCAAGGCTCTGATGGAAAAAAAAGGAGAGAGAACAAGTTAAAGGATGCGGATACAATTTTTCATCTGTACTACATAAATAAATAAAAATTGGAAATATCAAAAGATATTAAAATGTGCCAAAAGTGACACATTTACTTTTTCTTTCCTTCATGGTTATGCTGCTGATTAATTCCTCATTGAATTCAGTTAATTCAGTAAAGTTAAGCTCTCAGAAGGTCTTGTTTAGTTTGACAAACACCCCAAAACCTAGTGATAGTAAGTAAAAAAAGCAGCAAACCATCAGAATTGAATAGTTGGAATAACAAAAAGTTGGGCATGTTTACATGAAAATTGACTGCAAAACAGTTGTTAATTGAACTTCCTGTCAAAAACGAATTTGTTAAAGATAATTTTAAGGTCCTAGATCCTAACACTCATACTGACACTATCAGTGCAGACTATCAAAGAGAGATCTCACTCCGTTAAGAACCTTGAAAATGCAAATACTCATCAACGTGTTTTCTTACCCGTTGTTATTGAAGCGGGTTCGGTCGAGATTGACGTGCCTTGGCAGACCTGATTGTTTGCTGTGACGTTTATATTGTACATCTGGCCACAGTCAAAGTTGTACAAGGCACAGTAAGTGTCGTTGGTGACGCAGGAGACCATCTGGCCCTGATCTGTCACCCCTTCCACTGTGTAGTAATCAGCCCCAGCGGTCATGTCCCACAGCACCTGGCCGATGGCAAGGCTGTACTCAGTGGTGATCTGCTCAGGGATGCACGGCTCTGGGAGAGAGAAGGTGTTCATGAGTAAAAATTACTACCTACACACTTTCCATTTCAAAGTCCCTACATTTCTATTCTTCTTTGTATATTTTTAGGACCATATGTCATATCTTAGTACACATACTGTAGCTGGGTGTTTATGTATATAACTGACATGTATGTGACATTCTGACTATAAACTGTAGCCTATGCTATTATGCAGGCAAATAATTGCCAGAAGATTGTCACTAGGTACTGTAGCACATTAAAACGTCCCATACGAGGTCAACGCATATCATTTTATTTTAGCTGCAATTCTGTGTCATGTAAAATCAAATATTGGAATACATTTATATTGTACACTCTTTTCTCTTATGAATACTGTACAGACCTGGAGAAACTAAAATACAATTCCATACTTTTTGTAGGAACCTGAGAATACCTTGTTTATTATGTTTGACAATATTTAAAAGTGGATGGACTTTAGGCATGTAGCTTTGTGAGGTGCTGTCGCTCACCAGTGACCAGCTGTCCTGGCATGTGAGCGATGCTGGAGCAGGACCATCCCAAAGCCGTCACAGACACAGAGTAGCTGTTGCCACACAGCAGCCCTTCCAGCACACAGCTGGTGGTGTTGGTCTCACAGTTCACTTTGTGGCCTGACACGGTGGAGGCCATGACCGTGTATGACAGAGCTCCATCGGCCGGGTACCACATCACCGTGGCCGTCCGCATGAAGCAGTCCATCACTGCCTGGATCAGTCTCGGCTTACAGGGAACTGAGACGAGAGGTAGGGCAGTTACAACTTTAGTGTGCTTTAAACATACTACATTGCTTCAAAGAAATAGAAAAAAGAAAGACAAGCTTACTGATGATCATAAATATACAGTGATTGTAGTACTTAAAAGGTAGGATAGGTAATTCACTTCAGAAACACTTTTTGTTATATTCCATGGAATGCTCTTAACATCCCGATAGCAATGAATACATGAAATGCTTTGACAAT
>NW_011363881.1:16046-43934 GCF_000735185.1 Notothenia coriiceps | reverse complement strand
CTAATTATAAATGGAAGTTATATATTAATGTAATGGCAGCGAAAATGTACTGCGCAGTAGTTCCTGTGATCTCTCCTTGCCATCCTGACATTAAAGCGGCACAAGTCACTTACGTTGTCTCCGCTTCTGTCCGTGTCTGCCGTTAGTCATCTCAACGTACCTTTATTTCACACTAACACAGTAAAGTTCGAGCCGACACACACACACACACACACACCAACACACACACACACCCCCACACACACACACACACATTTATCGCGTAAGATCACACACACACTCTCTCTCTCTCTCTCTCTTCTCTCTCTCTGTCTCTCTCTCTCTCTGCTCTCCTCTCTCTCTCCGAGAGTCTGACTCTCCGGAGTCCCTCGAAAGTGTAGATATAATTGCTTTAGTAGTTTAGGTCTTATTACATTACATTAAAGTTTCATAAATATGTATAAAAGAGTGATTTCCTATAATTTTGTATGTATAGTTTGTATATTATAGTATATTTTCATGGTTTATGATTAAGTTTCGAAAACTTTTTGAGTAGGAAGTATCCGTCGAGTTCTTTCCCAAAGGAAGAGATCACGTTAAATCAGCCTCGAGGTAAAGGTAAACCCCGTGCATCAGAGTGTGTCAGCAACTCCGAAGGTAGAAATACTCAGGCCTATGGTCAACAGACTTCTCTTTAAGAATCGGTAGACTGTTGAGGTCTTAGTAGAGACTTGTCCCTGCTAGTGGTTCAGATGATTTCTCTGTAGGGACTAGCTATAATTATAGAAGCTTGTCTGCTTGCATAGGAAATCTTAATGGACAACTTTTTAAGACTGACACACTTAGGTGGACTGGTCCAGTCGATCACTACCGAGAGACCGTGCATCGAGACTCGAGTTCGTCAAGGTTTCAAACCGAAAGAGTTAATGTTTCAGGAAAATAAGAGTGTCTTGTCTCCCTTGGTCTTTTCTAAACTTATTAACTACTTGGTTTGACTGACCTGAACTCCGACGTCTCGATTGACCGCTCTCGTTAGTGTGACTTGGGACCAGCACCTAAGTGTGCGTCTAGTTTAAGTTTCTTACAGTCCTCGCGCAAGCTTCTTAATTTCGCTAGTCCTACACGAGATATTTAACACCTAGCCGACAAGTCTCTCTAGAACCTCAACCAGTCCTACCCTTCTTAAGAAGAAAGTCTGTGATTCCGTGAGGCTGAGTTGAATTTCTACTTCTGATGTGGCTGAACACCATATGGTCTGATGCTGTTCTACTGTTCCTACGAGCGCTGTACGTGTCTCCTTTTGGAAGATTGATCGATACTTCCACTTCGAAAAGTTCAGAAAACTTTCATATAATTAATAATAAATTATACAAAGCATATTTTAGTGTCTCTGGACATGTAACTGTGAATATTATATGGAATATCACCCTCTTTTATAGTCATTATTTAGGTAGCTTTGAACTTTAATGTATGGTAATATATCAGCCTAACACTACTAAAAGATATATATCTACTTTCGAGTCGGACTCGAGTAGTCAGACTTCTTTCGGAGAGAGGAGAGGGTAGAGGACGAGAGAGACAGAGAGAGAGAGAGAGAGGGAGAGCAGAGAGAGAGAGAGAGAGTGTCTCGTGGTGATTACCGCGATAAATCGTGTCGTGTGTGTGTGTGGGGGTTTCGTGTGTGTGGTTGTGCGTGTCGTGTGTGGTCGTGTGTGTGTCGGCCGAACTACTGTGTCCGTGTCGAAAATAAAGGTACGTTGAGAGACTAGACCAGACCACACGAACGGAGACAACGTAAGTGACTTGTGCCCTTTAATGTCAGCGATGGCAGAGACCAGATCACAGAACTAACTCCAGTCACATTTCGTGCCAATTACATAACTGTAAAACTGCCATCTTTAATAAAAATGGTGTACGTCACCTTAAATAACGATGTATAAGTGTGTCTAATAAGTGTCCTTCGTCGTTATTCGGCAGTTTATTATTAGTCTGTCCCCTCGAGGCGTGCGGACGGACGGCGATCCCACCACGACGTCGCTGCCAGTCGTGGGGGAAAGGAAGCGCGGGTACGCGCCTGACGTCCAAAGACCCTCGAAAAAAGCAATGTGGAATTTATTGGCTACATATTACACAGATTATTCACAGCGGAAGCAGCAATAACCGTCAAATAATAATTCAGACAGGGGAGCTCCGCACCGCCTGCCTGCCGCTAGGGGGTGCTGCAGCGCCCTCAGCTCCCCCTTCCCGCGCCCATGCAGCGGACCTGCAGGTTTCTGGGAGTTTTTTCCAGATATTTGGAGCATAATAACTGAACGCTGCTTCTCCATGTTTAGTTCTGACTCTGGGGACAGAAAGCTGACCAGTCCCTGAAGACCTGAGAGATCTGGATGGTTCATCATTTAGCAGAAGATCAGAAATTTATTTTGGGCCTAAACCATTCAGTGCTTTTTAAACCAGCAGCAGTATTTCGAAATCAATTATTTGACACACAGGAAGCCAGTGTAAAGACTTCAGAACAGGAGTGATGTGATCCACTTTCTTAGTGTTAGTGAGGACTCGGGCAGTGGAAGATCTTGGAGTGGTTGTTATGATATAAAATGATCTCCAAAATGCATTTAATATCATAATCGATGAAGTTCTCAGTCATTCAAAACTCTTTAATGTAACAACGACTTTAAGCCACACATCTTTGTCTCTTCTTGCCAGTGCCCTGCACTCCTGCAAACGTCTCCTTGGCGGTGGACTGTGAGGACAACACTCTGACGACGTCCTGGACAGAGAGCTCAGGAGCGGACTCGTACATCGCCACGGTGCAGGACAGTTACGGTCAGACCACCAGCTGCCAGGCCATGAACGAGGGCTCCTGCAATGTGACCGGGCTCGGCTGCGGTCAGATCTTCCATGTGTCTGTTGTCTCATCTGATGGGTACTGCAACAGCCCGTCCACTCCTATGGAGGACACGCCTTCAGGTAGGATGGAGACAGACGTGTACCGTACGTTTTGAAGAACATAAACAGATTTTAAAGCATACAGAGGGAAAAGATGAGACTTAAAATTACAGTTACAGTTGAGCTTCTTTTGAACCTCTATGGTTTATAACATTAATTATATAATATGATTGTGTAACCACACACTTAAAAAGAAAAACTAATAATTTTAGCTCATACAAAGATTGAATTTTGCTATATCTACAACATGTAAATACAATGGTGTATTTGAAGCTGCTCCAAACGACTATTACATTTGATTTTGAATTAGAATTATTTCAGTGCAATTTTAACTTTAACTAACAAGAATACATATTATATTGCTCTTAGTATTAAAGCTTTAGACCACATTAAAGGTATGGTATCTAAGAATGGAGAAACCAGCTCGAGTGAGCTAGAATTTGAAAGTACACAACCGAAAAAAATCTGCCTCTTCCTTCAGACTTCCTTATGCTGCGTTCACACCATAGACCAGGGGTCGGCAACATTTTTGATATGAAGTGCCATTTTAAAAAAAAATTGTTATCAGCGTGCCAACGATCGGTGGGTTGAGGAGCTTGACGCTCGTCAACTATCGGCAGGAGGGCGGGTGAGCCTCGCTGCAGGGAAGCAGTGTGTGGACCTGTCAGNAAAAGAAAAGTCTTCAGCCTGGATTTAAAAGTAGTAAGAGTTTTAGCGGACCTGCAGGTTTCTGGGAGTTTGTTCCAGATATTTGGAGCATAATAACTGAACGCTCAGTTATTATGCTCCAAATATCTGGAACAAACTCCCAGAAACCTGCAGGTCCGCTAAAACTCTTACTACTTTTAAATCCAGGCTGAAGACTTTTCTTTTTGCCGCTGATTTTAATTTAACTATTCACATCTTAAACTGCACTGTAACTTTTATTCATGTATTTTTTCTATTAATGTTTATTTTATTATCTTTTCTTTTTAATGACTGATTTTAAAAATGCCATTTTCTTAATGTCTTTCATTTTTGTAAAGCACTTTGAATCGCCTTGTGTTGAAAGGTGCTATATAAATAAACTTGCCTTGCCTTACTTTAAGAAGTATCCATAAGTTAGCAGTTATAGCTTAAACATACCACTCTTGATTGTCACGCTGTCGCTCAGTTTGCTCAGGCAGTCCTGGTCCTCTGCCAGCACAGTCGCTGTGTAATACTCTCCACAGCTCAGACCCGTCAGATCACACTGGTTTTCGAAGGAGCTGCACTTGTCGACATGTCCATCGGTACTCACGGCACTCACTCTGTAAACCTGTCCTCCCCTGCTGTAGTTCCACGACATGGAGGCCACGTTGTTGCTGCAGCTCAGTCTGGATTTCAGGTTCTGAGGAATGCATGGCTCTGACGGGGAAAGGCCAATATAGAAATGTAGCATTTTAATTGTTTATTTTACACCTGATGACTGCATTTTTTTCTTCTTTAAAAAGGTCCCCTATTTTTACAATTTTTTTTTCAATATATTATAGGTCTCAGTTATATACAAAACATGTCTCTGAAGTGTTTGGCTCCAAATACCAAACAGATCACCCATTGCAGCATCCCATAATCCCCTCTGTTTCAGCCCTGTTACAAAAAGGGCTAATTCTCTGGTTGCGTTCCGATAATCCAAAAATCAGCTCCTAAATTCTAACCCTATCTCCTATTCCTTGACCTCTGAGTGAAACGTCACGGGGTTAAGGGATAGTCGATAGGAGAATTCAAAAGGACTTAGGAGAAGAGACTGCGGTACTTTAGAGAATCCGACTGCACTTTCACTATCAGACGTGTTTATGATGCGCCAGCGGACGTCATTGTGTGCATCTGCTGCTGTGGGGAAACTATGGAAACTACAGTTTTCTATAGCGGACTACAACATGGATGTTTAATAAGAACGAGGGACTCATCTAGAGACTCTGCACCGTGCTCTGATGCTGTTGTTTTATGCTTTATGAACGTGGACAACAGAGAAACATATTCTTCATGACCAAAGTTGGAATTGAAATAAAAAAGGAAAGTGAAATTTATGCTCATCACCCTCTCCCTCCGGTCCACATTAATACAAATGATCCCAATACGTATGATTGTATGAAAATATCTTAAAATAAATACAAATGTATTTATTATAAACGTTAGTCCTTAACATCTATCACTGTGTACATCACCATTCAAAGTTGAACAACCCCCACACAGCTCAGTAAAGACTGTGAAATGTTGACTTTATTTGATCATTTCAGTAAAAACTAAACGTTCATATTTCTCTTTTTGATTATAATACTGATGAACATTCAAAACAAAGCACTTTGGCAAGTTACCACATACGTTTTAAAATGCTTAATAAGCACCGTAACTTTCATGATATAACTTCTCCGTCATAATCGTTTGTTTCCGTGAACGGCCGACTGTTGTGTGACGGCAAATGCTGCGGCTGCAAGGCATTGTGGGGCAGCATTTTCTCCTCTCCTTTCGGTAAGGGAGGTCCAGTGGTTCCTAAGCTAAAGGAGGTTATAAAGGAAGTTTGAAACCTCCTTTCCTTTCATTTAGAGAATTGGAACGACACTTATCATGGCTGCCACTGACGTACTTCCGGGTCATTTCACTTGGTTAGGAAGGTTCCTAAGCTAAATGGACTATTGGAACGCAACCTACGTCTGTTACTTTAGATGAAAATAAGGAGCCACTCCCCATGCCCCTCTGCGAAATGTTTGGTTAAAAAGAACACAATGGTGCTCTATGAGGAGATTCAGGTGATACGGTGGGCGGGGGTTACCTAAGTTGGTTATTGGCTAATGGTTACACAAGCCAAAAAAACATTATGACATCACAAAGTGGACCAAATCTGATCAGGATTTTATATAAATGGATCAGGACAAAAAGAGAGGGAATCTTTTTTCCTGAAACTTTCAGAATCAATTTACACAGAGGGGACAAATATGTATGTAAAAAAACATGAACATTTTGATTTTGCATAATATGTGACCTTAAATTCCACTTTCTTTAACCGCTTTCTGTAAATAGTAGTGTATGCATGATATGACATGTTCAGTTTATACCTGTCCTGACGATCTTCCTTTCGCTCTGGGTGCTGTTGCATGTTCGTCCCTCAGCTACGACGAGCAAAATAAACATTTCTCCACACGGAAGATCGGTGATGTTACAGCTGTGGTTTTGCGTGGTGCAGCAGTAGGTGGTGCCATCGTTCATCTGTTCCAGCGTAGCCGTGTATGTTACCGCACCAGGAATGGCCATCCAGTCGATGCCGAATGTGCCAGTGTTGCAATCCACTGACGTGTTAATGTCCAAAGGAGGACAGGGAGCTGGGGAAGGAGTAACACTGTGAGATACAACAACAACTACAGTGCTACATTAGATTAGGATAATGATGCTACAGATAGTATCCTTCACTGAAAATATCAAACTTTAGTGGGGGTTTCTCAGATAAGTAGCTAATATCTTCTTAGTTTACTTTCTACCAATAAATCCTCTATGTATAGACTATGTATCCATTTTCAAACAGTTGTGGTGACTATTGCCAGTCAACATCACATAGGGATTGCTTACTCTGATTAACTAGTTGCGCTCTCCAATGAAGACAAAGTTATGGCTTGAAATACCATTTATATTACAACCAAAAACAGTGTGTGTATGGCACCACGCTCAAAAACTGTTTGTTCAATCACTTAAATTAATTTCAGCCTTTACAGCACAGTATGACTGTGTTCAAACTTTCTTTTCTCTACCTGTCTCAGTTATGACAGCATTGCTTTGTGCACTGGGGCACTGCTGGTCGCGGGCCTCGAGGGTGAAGGTGAGGTTTTTGCTGCACATCAGCGACGGCAACGAACACATTCCCTTTGACGTCGAGTTACACTCAAAAGTCTCTTCGTAGCCCTGGCTGTCGGTAGCGATGATGACGTACGCCTCAGCCCCAGCAGACTCCTCAAACATCACCCAGGCAGAGTTTGCCAGGCAGTCGATCTCCACTTCAGACAGGTGAGGCGCACAGGGGACTGCAGGGAACCAGGAACAGGTGGCGATTAGGTTTATTCAAAATGACTGTTTTCACGGTGTCAAAAAAGAAGACACATAAATAAGATCTATCAAGAGTAAATTATTATATCCCAAAAAGAAAGAACAGTGTGGAGGAAATTCTAATTCCCTTAAGAGAAACGGACAAAGTATGACTTTTGCTATATTTAATAAAGTAATAAAGAAAGTCTATATACAATTTAAATCGATCTCAAATGCAGGAACAGAGCAACTTCATCCTCAAAGGATAACATGGCTTTGCACCCAGAACACAGCTTACAGTCACACTATATAGTAGAGAAAATAGCCAACTGGTCCCACCCATCAATTATTTTAGGCATTATCTAAATATCACAACCATTAAACCATAAAACCCCCCAGTCCTTTAACCATTTGCAAATCCACCTTTTGCCCTTCCTGAAATGTAAATCCTAAACTTATGTCTCTGTTAAACATATATAGGGATACAAATACAATTTAAAAGAGTAAAAGGCAAGCAGAGTATGAGACATAACCTATAGATATTATTTAAATGATTATATGAACATTTGACAAGACAGTGTGTACCTCTTTATTGAAGTAAAACTAAAATATTGATCCTTGCCTGTCTTGATCATCTTTGTGGGGCTGTCTCTGCCCACACATCCGTCCCTGGAGGGTGTGATGGTGACGTTGTAGTCCGTCCCACACTGCAGCGTGGTGAGATCACAGCCGATTGACCCGCTGCAGTTTTGCCGTTGACCTGCAGCATCAACTGCCGTCACCGTGTACACAACCCCTGACATGTTGTTGTTCCAGGTTACAGATACAACGCCGGTGGAACAGTTTACAGCGGGGAGGAAGTTCAGGAGAGGACACGGAGCTGAGATGAAGAAGAGGAGGAGATGAGGTGAGGATAGAAGAAGACAGTAAAACTCAAATGTCCTGCACCATTACATATATATAATGGACAGAATATTTTCTAAAATGAAAATAACAGCCAAATACCAAACATGTAAAATCAGACTATTTGTATTCAAATAGACAAAGTTTTGTATGTAATTCAAACTGGTTGTACCATCTATCAAACTATTCTGGCAGCACAGATAATTTTTTGATAAAACCACTACGATGCCAAATAAGGACAATCCCACATAAAGTTGTCTTTAGGAAGGAATGTCTGTGAAACATGAAGAAGACGCCATGTGAATAAGCTCATCTTGATAACACGTTGATTCAAACATGTTGTCACCAAATATGATTTTATAATACCTACCTGTATGAATCACTTTAACATCACTCTTGGCTCCTTTGAATAACTGTATGCTCTCATTGAATGAAGTTTTTGAGTTTTTTTGTTCTTAAAGAGCTGATATATTGGTTTACGCACCTGTAAGGACCTGCTGTGTGGGGCTATGGGAACTGTTGCAAGCCTCATCTTGAGCCACCACTGTCAGGTTGTAGGTCAGATCGCAGAGCATGTTGGGCACTACGCAGTGATGCTTAACCGTCTGGCAGGTGCTGACGTGTCCTATGCTGCTGACCACGGAGGCGCGGAACTGAGAAACGTCACCCGTCGACTGCCAGGTAACATTTAAGACGCCGGACAGACAGTCCAGGTCGTTCTGTACGTTCTGTGGCACACAGGGAGCTGAACAGAACGGGGACAGTGGTTAGAGACGAGCCAGACCCTCACGTGTTGCGAGCTGCTTGAGCGAACTTATTCAAATAATCTCCCAATAACAAAACCAATGAACTATGACAAAACATAATGAAATAGAGCTGGAATCGAAATAAAAATATCTAAAATGAACTATTACTAACAGTTGATATAAATAATCTTTAGTGCATATGCACATTTTGAACCAAACTTTAAAGCTTTGCTACATATTTTTGAAACACGTTTGAAACATTTTGTCCAACTCATTTACACGTCCGTAAATAACAATAATATTAGCGGATTATTCTGTTCTTCATGAAAAGTTGAAAATAATACTATAATACTTAAACAATAATGAAAATGTACAGGAATGTAGTAAATGGATTTAGTCTAAATGCAATTGTTGTACTTTCTGGTTATAACATCAAACTACTCTGGCAGCACAGATCTTTTTTTGATAAAACCACTAGGAGATAACGACATTTAGGAAGGAATGTATGTGAAACATGAAGAAGAAGACATGTGAATGAACTCATCTTGATTCACACATGTTGTTAAAAGTCACCAAATATGACTTTATAATACCTACCCGTATGAATCACTTTAACATCACTCTTGGCTCCAATGCATTTTTCGTCAACACCAGCAACATAAACGTGGTACTGCTGTCCACAGGGCAGACCAGAGATCTGGCAGCTGGTGCTGCTGGTGTTACAGGACCAGCTGCGGCCCTGTTGGTCTTCGGCCACGGCTGTGTAGGACACAGAGCCCTCTGAGGCCTGCCACCACACCGAGATGTTGTTCGATTCACAGGAAGAGTTCACTTTCACATTGGTTGGAGGGCAGGGAGCTGGAGAAGGGAAAGAAGAATGGCGAGTTAGTTAGTTTAAATGCATTTTGCATGCGATAAAAGAGTAAATCTGTATTAAAGAATAGATTTTAAATATATCTTAAAGAGATAGATACTGATTTTTCTCTGCTCATGTCCAAACAGTAAGAGGATCAAAGCAATTGGTAAATAGTTTAAAAATAGTATTTAAGTAGAATAATATTTTATAAAATGATGCCTGAAATAATTAGACAAACAGTTGTGAAAATTATAGAAAATTATTTTTAAAAACAGCTAACAAAGTTGGTAAAAGTCATTCAAAAAGGTTGAAATATTTTTGATGAATTAAATATTTTTGTGGGTACAAATAATAGGATGGTTGGTTCAAAGAAGTCAATATACCGTTTAAAAACTAATCTAGTTGAAAAAATAAGATGAAAGTAGCTGGCAGCCAAACTCATACTCAAAGCATAAGAAGTCACCTGTGATGATTTGCAGCCAGTCCTGGGCCGGACTGGGGCAGTTCTGTCCCTGACCGCTGACTCTCAACCTGTAAGACCGTCCGCAGGTCAGAGAGCTGATGTTGCAGGAGGAGCCGTTGGTGGAGCAGGTCAGAGGGGCCACCGCGTTAAAGGCAAGGATAGAGGCCGAGGCGTTGTAGTAGAGGATGCCGCTGCCTGGCGTCCACGACATCACAGCGGTGTTGGTGTCACAGTCCAGGGTCGCCTGCAGACCGCTGTGGGGACAAGGACCTGGACAGAGAGGGACATTTAAATACACAATTGCTGTGTATGGTATAAACTAAGAATGAGTTTTGAGGGAATTATTAACACGCCTGACACTTGCTCTAAATAAAATACATCTCTTTAAAAGACTAAACACTTAAATACTGCTTTATGATTATTATTATTATCACTGGCTGTTTTCTCTTAGTTAGACTTTTCAACTACTGTAACAAAATCTGTCATAACTCAATATATATGTTTACTTTCACTACTGTTATCTGGCTGCTATTTCACTACTTCTACATGCTACACTTATTTTATACATTTTATAAAACAGTTACCATACTTATGGGTGTCCACCTGGATGGGTACTTTTGTACATTTTATTTGTGTAATTTCTATCTCAAATATGTTATGCATGCCTCTTATTTAATATTTCGCTATTTTGGCTCTTTACTTTTTCCGTAACAATGGAAATGTCCCCTCTGTTGGGTTAGGGTTTGGGGGGCTGAACGAATAAAGGTTTGCTGATATTGATCCTGGTTTAGAGGCACCTAGTGGCGACCATAGGAAACAGTGGAAAATGTGTTTTTCAGCACAATGATACAGAGGTTGCTTATTAGCCCAATAATTTATGTCAGCAAGTCTCCAAAAAGTTAACTCGTCAGGTAAAGTGGTATCACACGCAACATAAACAGTAATAGTCATGAATCCTTAGACTGTCATTTGTGTGTTCTTATTCCTGACAAATTACTATTGATAGAGCTTATCAATGTCAGCTATAGCTGATCATTAGACTGCTTCATAAGACTGCATAAATGTAATCCTTAATCCAATAAATTATTATTATTATTATTTTTCTGCTAAATTCATTGAATTGTTCAGCACCCTGTATTGCACATTTTCATGGAAGTTTCCTGTCCAAGAAATGTAATTTTCACAAATCCTTGTATCCTGTAGCTTACAGTTAGTAGCTCATGTTGGCAAGGAATCTGTGGAAATGTGTGTGTCCTGATAAAGCCAAGGCTGATCAGCAAAAATTCATAAGATCTGTCTCTCTCATAAGTTCTGGTTATGTTGTAAATATTCATGACTGCATTTGTTAATTAACTTTCATTACCTTTCAGGCATTGTGTTACTTTGCAGAGACACATGCAGCATCTCAGTCACCGTTTATCAGCTGATTTGCTTTTGTTTCATTACCTGTGGAGGCGTTGACGGACTCGCTGAGCAAACTGACGCAGGACTCATGGCGAGCCACCACTGAGATGGAGTAGTCCTGCCCGCACACCAGGTTAGGGAAATCACAGTTGGTGTCCGTGCTGTTACATTCAGCTTTGTGGCCGAGGTTTCCCCAAGCATAGACGGTGTAAGATGTGGCCCCTTGAGCTGAGTCCCACATCACCACAGTGATCCCAGTCCCACAGTCCACCTGTGCAAAAACGTGGGTGGGAATGCAAGGAGCTGGAGGGGGGNNNNAACGTTCCGCGGTGCAAAAATAAGTGCGATTAAAATGCGTTAATTTTTTTAACGCGTTAATTTTTGTGTAATTAATTAATCTTAATTAACGCGTTAAAGTCCCGGCCCTAATTTTAATACAAAGTAGGGATGCACCGAATATTCGGCCACCGAAAATGGTTAAAAAGCCCCTTTCGGCTTTCGGCCGAAAGGGGCTTTTTAACCATTTTCGGCCGATCATTTTCGGGCTACGTTGATCATGCTCCGCATATTTGTCCGGGTGTTTTGATTTCAAGTGGTGGAGTAATCCCGAAGTGGTGAAAGTCTTTGCAGTTAAACCCCCTCGAGAAATGTCAGCTGAACACGTTTTACAAATTGCAATCCGAGCCTCTTTCTCTGATATTTTGAAATATCTCCAAGCGCCAGACATGTTGGCTGTGACCCAGCCGCGAGCATGGTCGCGCGCCGTGCTTGTCGCCGCGTTTTGATTACGTCATCACAACAACATGTTAGGTTACCAAACTTATAGGTGCATTTGTTGTTGTTGAAGGCCTGGCTGTTACAGTCTTTATTTACACTATTTTGGTGTAGGCCTACTGGCCTATATGTTTATGCAGTTTTAAAGCACCTTGGCTTTGTTCTGAATGCACTTTGTTTTAGTTATCCTACAGTGAAAATAAAATGCACTTGACTTGGAATTAATGTACTGTATGCATTCAAAAGTGCTGAATAAATGTTTTATGGACCCATAATAGTGATTATTATTTAAGTTAAGTTTAGCCATAATCATGTATTTTTCCATAATCAGGTAGCTGAACAACATTGGTAAAAAATATATACATTATATATATATATATATTTCTATTAATCATTTTCGGCCTTTCGGCATTCGGTTTTCTGCCAACTGTTTCCTATTTTCGGTATCGGTTTCGGCCAAGAATTTCCCATTCGGTGCACCCCTACTATCATTAGCTAGAACTAGCTAAATCTGATCGATATGGAAATAAACGCGAGTGAAGTCTAATCTGACGGGAGAGAGAGATCANTTCCCCACCCATCCTGATGAAAGGCAATTGATCAGATGTTAATATCCAAATATTCGGTGCATCCCTACTTTGTATTAAAATACAATCTTCATTTTGATTATTTGGATATTAACATCTGATCAATTGCCTTTCATCAGGATGGGTGGGGAAAATGGATGCATGGGCAAATAAATGCACTTTATCCTAACATCTACATTTACAATGAGCCTCCTTACCACTGTAAGGGGCAGTAGTGATACTAATTGCTTTAGTTTTGGAGCTGCTCACTGAAACTCCACAAAAAAGGATTCAATAGCCTCCTACGCACACAACCCACTGTCACAACAATCCCACTCTAAGTTCATAGATGGTTACAATCTCAGCCTGCAAACAGATAAAATAGTACCAAGCATTACTGCAGGAAGGCAATAGCAAGGACATTTCAAATTAAATGGTAAACTAATCTTTTTTGAAGGACATTTTTTTTTAGGAAACTTAACTCAATGCTTTAAGAATTTAAGACCTTTAGATATACCACTGAATCAGAAATATTGTTATCATGGTCAGATCTCAATGGCAGGATTTTCAGATGGACTGCTGAACAATCCGTCAAGGAAAGCAGGGCTGCTTTATGAGCTCTTTTTTGTATTCCTAGCCAAGGGAGATTGTTCTCTGTTGTTGGCAGTCTTGCCTGAGAAAGCAGGACGAGGAGTAGCTGTCTTCCTATGGATATGGTCACAGAAAGCATCTGGCCGAAGTCCAATCACAATAAAGCCAGGAAACCCATCCGATAGCATTGCATCATATTCATATTGGAAAAATACCATTGTATTGTTCTCTATGATATACCTTCAGATCACATGTAAATACCCACATAACTAGGGATGCATGGATTCCAATATCAACCAATATTGACTCGGATAGATGGTTTGGCCGACAATGAAAATGATTTGTTTATAAACGGCGTACATACAGTACTTGAGATTTCATCTGTGATTAACCTTTCATAAGCGTGCTGCAATAAAACTGTTTACATTTGAGTTGTTTTTTAACTAAAGCCTTAGAATCAAAAGTGATCCCTGTCTCTTCCCCACAGTGAGGCAAAAAGTGTATTAACTCTAAGCATTCTCAAAAAGCCAGACCGTCCCTTCTCACAAGTGTTACTCTCAATCAATATCCAACTTTACCTTTTGACACATGTAATATACCTTTTCAAAGACATCTGTCACTTGAGACTATTTTAAACAGAGCAGTTTAAAGAAAGATGACAGAAAAAGTTCCATCATCACCACTGTAGGGGCCATAAGCCCAAACCCTGCCAAACATGGGCCCCTGCTGAGATACAAATGGCAGAGCGGTGTCCCACATGCTCCGCTCCACTAACAGCTTGTGTGTTTACCTGAACGTGGCCTTGAGGATCTGTCCAGACGTGCTCTCTTTGGAGTGGTTGTTGTATCCGTAGAAAAGGTCTCCGAACACAGTCTGGTTAGCGGGGATGTCCACTGCCTCGGCGCAGTCTATTCCCTCGGTGCAGGCCTCCGACAGCGGCAGACATGACCTCCCATCTGGACCACGCTTGTAGTCCTCGATGCACCTAAAGGAAAAGTGGTTTGAGTTTTAATTGGATCATACATTTACTTCTGTACATTTGCAGGAGAGGACAAAGCTGCTCATGCTATGACTCCGGTTTGCAGAGATGGCAAAGGTGTACACATCATTTACTCAAGTAGAAGTATAGATACTTGTGTTTAAAAACACTCTGGTAAAAGTAGAAGTACTGACACAACCTCTTTACTCAAGTAAAAGTAAAGAAGTACGGGCTTCAAAATGTACTAAGTAAAAAGTACCCATACTGTAACTACCAACTGTTTTAAAGATTAACTGACTTCACTCTATATTAATAGAGCAATAATGTAATTGTTAGCTAATGAATGTTTCAATGCTGAACGACGGCAACATGACAACGTTTTAATTGGTCCCTCTTCTTTAGAGAAGACCAGGAAATGATGGATACACGGATTGTGTTCAAATCAATAGGCACGCAATGAATCCAAATGATAATGATCACAGCACCAAACACAGATTAAAACTAAAGTAACCAGCCTGTTTTGAAAATGTAAGAAGTAAAAGTACAGGTACTTTAAAATTAAAAAGTTGACAGAAAAACAAGTAGTGGAGTAAAGTACTGATACCAGAAAAATGCACTTAAGCACAGTAACAAAGTATTTGTACTCCACTACTTCCCACCTCTGCCGGTTTGTACCAAGGTCTTTGGTTTGGTTTGGTAATGTTACGTTAGCTCAGCAGATCATTAGAGGTTATCAGTCTGATATGGAAACATTGTCAAACTAATAAGCTTGTTATTACTATAAATGGCCAATTACGCCCCTTTCTACAGTCATGATTACAATTCAATACCACTTATATTATATCTTAGTACATTTGGGCTGAATGGATTTATTTTAGAAAACTAATCAATTCTTATGTAGAAAGGTACAAAAAAAATAAGAAAATCCTGCGGGAGCTCAACAAGAAGCAGCTGCATTTTCATTTCATAATATTCAGGTAGAGAAAAGGGAACATTTTTGATAATGCTTGGCTCCAACCATTACAAGCTTGATTTAGAGGAAATAATTACATGCAATTTTAATCACAAACAATTTGATAAATTACTACTTTAAATTGTCAAGTTTCGTCAAAGCCGTAGCATTAAAGTTGGGCTACAGTGTTTTTTTGACCAAGTGTATGTTTAAGAATAAAAAGGAACCTTGCACGACCTCAACAACAAATGGCTTTATTAATACATTTTTTAATTTTTGTTTTTTTTGTAATAACGCTTGCCTCTAACATATAACTTTTTTTGTTTAACTTGTAGACACATTTAAATGACAAACGCAATATCAATTACAATGATTGAATGTTTTAATGTATTGCCTTCAAAGCCTTAGCATTATCCTAATGTAATGAACATGGATAATGAGATTATACTGTACTGCAACACCCAAGTGGTACGGTGAGGCGCTTTTAGTTGCTACTACTGTATGAACACATTTACAAGTAGACTGTTGGCAGTCATGAATATTGATTAAAAGTTTTGCAATTTAATATTTTTGAAGTTATATTCTGCAGCATTTCCACTGTGTTGAAAACATGAACGTTTCAGTCAACAGTGTAGAATAAGCCAAATCAATTCTAGTAAAGTGGCACAAAATCCCCCATCTGAAAAAGGAGAGACACACTGAGAAGCGTCTTAAGCTCTTTCATATTCATGATGTTTTGACATATCGGTGTACAATATACTGTAGAGAACTGGGGAAGGGGGGGTTAAAGAGAGAAATATAATATTTCAGGGATTTCAACTGAGAGAAGCTCTTCTGGATGCCAAATGACTCAAAAATAATGCCAGTCTCCAGTAGGACTGGTCGAGGATTAGCCACATCTGCACAGTGGAGAGTGACAACAAAATGCTGTTGTTAGGAATACAATATAACAGCAGTGTGTATGTATACTGTGCCTGCAACATCATGTGTAATGTAAAGATGACAACAGAAACAACAGCTTGTAGTGTTCAACTACAACTCAGCTGCTTCCAGGATCTGGTGCTACTTTGTCACATCTCTTTAGAACTCAAATAAACTAGAACTAGAAGGCCTCCACAGCTAAAGTTAAATATGTTGTTTATAATACAACTTTAGCTTGTTAGAGCAGAAAATATGAAGAACTCTAACTTTGGACCACCTGTAGAGTTAATATGTACACGCCATGCAGGTATTTTTTTGTTATTCTGGCAGATTAGAACTCTGATGTTTTTTCAAAATCATGAAATCCATATGAGATTAATGATCAAATGATCTCAGGTGCAATATCATTAGTGGTGAGGAAGATGTTATTCATTCTATACGTGTCCACACAGTCTTGAAAGGAGGTCTCATTAGTGTATTAAGTGAAACCCCTGAGGGGCTTTAGCATGGCTGTGAACTGGCTTTAGATTAAATGATGCAGGTCTCCATATAACGCATCATAACATGAGCTGATGCCATGTTTCCACTGCACCCTACCATCTGCTCGTCTCCCTTTTGACAACCATACATTTTCTATATTCGGTGTTCCATTGCAGATCGTACCCCCTTATTGTGGTATGATGCACTTGTAGCAATGCAATATGTAACTGCGGTGACATCATCTTAAACAGGACCCTCTATGAAGCATTTAATCTGCAACAAAACAGAGGAATGTCTGCACTTTGTCCATTGTACACACAAGTGTTTGAGGCTTCCAAATGTAGTTAATACAAACATGTGATTGCTGTAAACCATAGCTTGGCTTTTTGAAAAAGGCAGGTTTGTGCAGGTTCTGTGTTGTGCTAGCAACAGTTCTCTCCATCCAGTCAGTCGTCTTTATTGACTTAAAGGTCGCTTATAATGCACAATCCACTTTTTCATGTATTTTATACATAAACATATGTCCCCTCTGTGTAAAGAGATTCTGGACGTTTCAGGAAAAAATATTTGCTCACTTGTTGTCTTGATCCATAAAAACCTGTCTGAAAATGAGCTGATCAGATTTTGGCTACTTTATGATGTCATAACAATGTTTTGGCTTGTGTAACTATTAGCCAATAACCAACCAAGGTAAACCCCCCCTTCTTTATCACCTGAATCTCTTCCTAGACTTCCTTTAACCAAATATCTCTCAGAGGGGCGTGGGGTGTCTCACCTTATTTGCATCTAAAGTAACATACAGAGAATCAGCACTTTTGAAACAGGGCTGAAACAGAGGGGTTTATGGGATGCTACAATGATATGTTGGTATTTCGAGCCAAACACTTCAGAGACATGTTTTGTATATATGTGAGACCTATAATATATTGATGAAAAACAGTATAATAGGGGACCTTTAACTCTACCTTCTGGTATCGGCTCGGCTCTGTTTCAACCTTAGACCAAGGGTTACTAAAAAGTACCAGGTTTTTTCCACAATCTTTGTCAATGGAAAACCCAAAAAGAGTGTGTCCAGTAGAGTACAATGGTATCAAATCATGCAGTAGAATTGTGGATAGTATAACCTTATATCTGTAGTAATGGGCCTATTTTAAATGAAGGCATTGTGACATGTGACACCTCCATTAAAATGTAACAGCAATGAGAGGAAAGAAAAATAACTATGTCTGCATTTTACACATACTTTTGTATGTAACGATCCAGCAACATTCAGTATTTTAGAGCTTCTGCTCCAAAACATTTCGAGTATTGAATGTTCCAATCAGGATTTTATTCTTGTCATGGCCTCTAAAGTACTCAGAAGCTGATGTTTGTTTCTCGTTTATTTTTATTGATGTGTCTGATGTCTGCTGATGAAGAGATGCATCATTCAAGGCAGCTGAAATTCCTGTAAAATCAGCTCCTGGATGTTTTTTTCTACATCGTAGTTGCCATGGTCACAATGTCTAATAGTTGGACCATTATAAACAGCAAAAAAAAGCTGTTGGCTTTCTGGGTGGCAAACACATGCCACGAGCACCTTAGATGTCAGCAATCACAGTTACATTGGTACTGTAGCTGCAGCTTACTGGATTGGACAGTCTCCAGGAGGCTGTATGACAGGATGATCACTTGTGTAGATGTCTTTGGTTTATTTACTTCATTGAGACAATTCTAAAATAAAAGTTCCAACCTGATGTAAGTCATATCAATTTGTAGGATGCCTACAGTAAATAGACTCATACAAATGAATCACTAACAGATATGATGGTTATCATTATGGGTGATTTTAGGCAGGACTGAAACTCCCTCATCACCCCTACTTGCCTCCATGCCTGTCAGTTTAACCAAAAAGACCATCTACAACAAATAAATTGCTCACTTACTCTACCAACTCCACCAAGGGTTCTTTCTAACAAATAGTGTGTTTGCTGTCCTCAAAGCAGTGTAACACTGATGCATTTTTTATTTTGTTTCGACAAGCAAGATTCAGCCGGACTTTACGCTAGCTAAACACATTTATTTCTGAAAAATTTAGCAAGAACATGGAGAATGTACTTATTATATATATTAAGATCTCTGTATTGAATTGCTGTTGGACATGAGCAGGAGGGAATATACAGTAGATAAAGCACCAGATGATGGTCTTTTATAGACATTTTGTAAGGGTCACTTGGTTTACTGGCTGGAGGTACGATTGAAAAGCCTCAGTTTTATGCGGCTGTGTTTAAAATAAATTGAGAATGTTATCATTGATCTTCTTGATCTGTTGAACTTATAATGAAGTATACATCGTATAGAATCTATATTAAATGTCATTAAAGATGGCAAGGGAAAGGAAGTGACTTTGAAAGAGAGTACAAAGGGCACCTACAGGGCACCGGGGCTCACAGAAAGAAGAGAACATATTTGCGTGGCTGGAAATGAGCGAGCCAAGCCCTGAAGGCTTTCACTCTCTCTGCTGACAGGCGGGCTGTAAAGGGCACTGAATTCAGGCGTAGGCCCAGGAAGAGTACAGTCTGGGCTGGGGACAACATGCTCTTTTCTGTGTTTATTACGAAACCCAGGTCGAACAGGTGTTTTACGAGGACATTCGTCTGCGTAATAGCCTCCATCTCCGACTGTGCGAGAAGGAGCCAATCGTCCAGATAAGTTGCCAGGCGAATACCCTGTTGTCTTAACGGGGCTATCGCGGCTTCCGTACAAACACTCGTGGGCTGAGAGACAGACCGAAGAGAAGTACTCGTAACAGCCACCCTGAAAGGCGAACCTCAGATATTTCCTGTGTTGATAATATACAGGACTGTCTCAGAAAATTAGAATATTGTGATAAAGTTCTTTATTTTCTGTAATGCAATTAAAAAAACAAAAATGTCATACATTCTGGATTCATTACAAATCAACTGAAATATTGCAAGCCTTTTATTATTTTAATATTGCTGATTATGGCATACAGCTTAAGAAAACTCAAAAATCCTATCTCAAAAAATTAGAATAGTTCCTCAGACCAAGTAAAAAAAAAAGATTTATAACAGCAAAACACAATCAAACATTTGAAAATGTCCATAAATGCACTCAGTACTTGGTTGGGAATCCTTTTGCACGGATTACTGCATCNAAGGAACTTCTCAGATATACGTTCAAAAACATTATAAAACTATAGACGGAGACACTATGTAAAATAGGGAGAAAATTACCCAAGGTCATATGCAATGTCATTAGAAACACTTAAATAACACTATTCCATCACTGATGCTGGATTAACGTTGCTCGATAGCCACAGAAAACTGACATTNTTTTTACACCCCGTACATTTACCTTAAAGTTACTTTCCAGATTAAGTATCAATAATACGAAGAGTTTATGAATAAGACGCTATTTGCTTTGTAAGATTGCAACTGCAATCTTACAAAGCAAATAGCGTCTTATTCATAAACTCTTCGTATTATTGATACTTAATCTGGAAAGTAACTTTAAGGTAAATGTACGGGGTGTAAAAAATCCGACTACCCTTGCCTCTTAAAGTGTAATCAACATACTACCAATATAACATTTTTAAGGATTACACCAGAAAGCTTGTATGCCTTTGTATCACTTGGTTACTTAATAGAATAGGGTATCAACAATAGTTGAAGGAACTTCTCAGATATACGTTCAAAAACATTATAAAACTATAGACGGAGACACTATGTAAAATTGGGTAATTTTCTCCCTATTTTACATAGTGTCTCCGTCTATAGTTTTATAATGTTTTTGAACGTATATCTGAGAAGTTCCTTCAACTATTGTTATACCCTATTCTATTAAGTAACCAAGTGATACAAACATACAAGCTTTCTGGTGTAATCCTTAAACAATTGTTATATTGGTAGTATTTGGTATTACACTTTAGAGGCAAAGGTAGTCATTTTTTACACCCCTACATTTACCTTAAAGTTACTTTCCAGATTAATATACAAATAATACGAAGAGTTTATTGAATAAGACGCTATTTGCTTTGTAAGATTGCAACTTTTGAAAGAGTTTGATATGTATTTATTATTGATTATTCAACCAATGTTGAGTTCTTAGTGTTGCGGGGAAGACATTTTTTTTTAAATCACACTAGTTGCATCACATTGTGTACCAACCAAGCCTAAAAAGCATTAAGATACAGTAGTACCTGTAAGAGTTTTTAAGTACACTGGCATACCTATATTTGTATTGTTACTGCTCTTGATTACATAGTGATGTTTTAGTCCTGGAGACCATGAATTTCCAATAGCGTGGACTGTGTGTTATCCTTTGCTAAGCTTTAACTACCTGTGTTGAGCCTTTTTGCAACAGCTGGGTCGCTGCTGCATGTGTTTGTGTAGCCGACCACATTGATGACGTAGCTCTCCCCGCAGCTCAGCTGGTCGAAGGTGCAGTTGGAGCTGCTGGAGTTGCAGGTGGAGGTCATCCCTCTGCTGTCCACTGCCGACACCGTCTGGCTCTGGTCTGGCCCGGAGTTTTCCCAGGTCACCACCGCCATGTCAGTGCTGCACTGCAGATCCACCAACACCCCATCTGGTTTACATGGGGCTGAGGGTGAAGAGGTAAAGGAGTTAGAGTCAAATAATACATATATTTTATTTAAATAGCACCTTTTGTGCACATGTTGCAGCTCAACCGGGTTTCTATTATAAATCTATAAACTATAAAACTTTTTGGTTATAGGCATTAAGCTGTATTTAAAATATGCTTTTTTCAGATGGTGTTTGTTGAGGGCAGAGACTTAAATGACAGAGTTTCTTATTTGTGATCATATTTGCAATATGTGATGTATTATGTTAGAATGCAGAAGTTAAGGTTAAGAAAAGTTAAGGAGTAGTGAGTTTTATGTAGATTGAGACTTAGGCTCTTTTGCTACCTGATTGCATTATGTAGTCGGAGCCCCTGATGGTGCCACAGTTAACTGATGGTGTTGTGACGACAATGCTGTAGGTGACGCCACAGTTTAGGTTCTGGATGCTGCAGTTGGTGCTGGTGGAGTCGCAGGTTACACGGGTATCGTCACTGCCGATGGCGATCGCTGTGTAAGAACCGACATCGCTAACTCTCGCCCTCCACTGCACTGCGAAGGAGTTGGCGGTGCAGTCCAGGTCTGCTTTCACACTGTCAGGCAGACACTTAGCTGTGGGAAGTAAAAGGGGAGAGGGGGAGAATCATTGGTTTTGAGCTACATAACATTCAGAGCAACCTGGAAATATGCAGGTATCATTTACCAGAGTCAAAGGTTAGAGATTCTCCCAGACTGCTGTTGCACGTCTCACTGAAAGCAAACACAACTGCTATGTACTGGAGTCCACAATCCAGCTTCACTGAGCAGGTTGTTGTGTTGGATGAACAGGAAGTTACATGGCCTTGGGGACCGGTCACTGTAGCGCTGTAGGAGATAGCATGGATACTTGGTGCCCAGGACAGCGTTACAGAGCTGGTGCCACAGTAGGCTCTGGCAGTCAGGTTGGTGGGAGGACACGGAGCTGGCAGGAAAGAGAAGGTAAGGTACTTTTATTTATATAGCACATCTTCAAAGTACTTTACATCAACATTAACACTTAATAAGAAGAACAAGAACAACTCAGCGTTGGTGAAGACTGCAGGTTTTCGGGAAGTTTGTTCCATTTTTGGGGTGCATAAAAACCAGAAATACCAACATATCACCCTGTGTTCTTAACAGAAATAGGATTAAAAAAACGACATTCACAGATATACAACCAGCTTTTAGATCTGCATTGTTGTAAGTCAGCATTCAAGACATGTCTTTACGTTATACTAACCTGTTTCAGTTTGAATAGGCTCGGTGAAGATGCTGGTGCACTCATCATCAGTGGCAGCGACCTTTAGGGTGTACAGCTCGCCACACTTTAGCCCAGCGAGCACATGGGATGTCATGGATGTGGTGAAGTTGGCAGTGGCCCCGTCATCCTCCTGAGAGTGGAGTAAGTACTCAACACCACTTTCTGGACTTGGGTCCCAGCCCACTCTGATGTCACTGTTCCTGCAGGTGGACAATCCCATCAGTCCGGTGGGTGGGCAGATGACTGAGAACAAGAGATAAAACTGTAAATTAAGTGATTCCTTTACGTATTTCTGCAGATCAGCAACAATATGACAACAGTTCAAACAATACATAGAATAATAATTAAGATGTTCTTGTACGTAATAAACATGTAACGATATAACCAATTTCTCATATTAACACATTGATCAAATTAATATTTTGTTCATATTAACATATTGACAAAGTCTGTGTTGAAGTGGAATTTTGGGAATTAAATTCATGTTATTTTCTACTAGGTAAGAATACACTTTTTTATCCAAACAATTACTAAACTATAAATAAAGCCAAAAAGGGCAATTGCTGTTTATTATATACAGCTTTGAAAACAGTATTTAAAAACACAAATAAATTGACATTTTAGGAAAGCCTGGCTCTGTCCAAATCTCATTAAAAAGCTCCTTGTATCCAAATAACAGCTCTCGAAGAAATTAATAATCTCCTTTAATATCCTTCTGTCTCTAGTCTTCATTTCACCCATGCACTCTTCTCATAGTAAGTAATCCAAAAGAACACTATCTAAGTATTCGTTAAATATCCATGTATACATTCTCTGACCTGACTGGAAAGTAAAAGGCAGACTGGGCTCGCTCATGCAGCCACTCTCAATGGTAACCACGGTGACAACGGCCGTCTCGCCGCAGTAGAGGTCCATGAGGGAGCAGTTTGTCCCGTTGGAGGTGCAGGTGTTGTTGTGCCCACCCACAGTAGAGGGTACCGCTGTGGCCACGTACAGGTCTGCTTGTAGGGCAGCTGTCCAGGTCACAAAGCCCACGTTACCGACACACTGCAGGAACACCTGAACACTGGTGGGGGGGCAGGGGCCTTAAAGGAGGAGGAGAAAGAGAGAGGAGGGTTAGGTTGAGTGGACACAAGGCAACAACAATGTTAAATAATGAATCTAATACAAGAACTAAGATACCTGTGGCATGTTGCAAACAACCTGAACTTTTATTAGGAACACTTATAGTAACACATAATGTTACACAGTATTACACATATTCATTTATTGGTTTAAAAATAATTTAAGTATTTCCATCCCAATTACTAAAAGTTCTCATTATGCAGAATGGCCCATTTCATAATATTATAAAATTAGGTTGTAATTATTGTGCACATCACTTAAAATGTGCACCTGAAATATGTGCAGCTAATTTTAATCACATCAATATACTGCTGTTGGGAATTTCCTCCCAGGATTAACTAAGTCTTCTTTTCATCTACACTGTATCATCATTTATTTGTCTACTGTTTTGCTTAGCTAAAATAACTTAAGGTAAAGTAGTTTAGTATAAAATACAATATTCGCTTCTGAAATGTAGGTAAGTAAAAGTTAAAAAATTAAAATGAAGATACTAAAGAAAAGAAAAATTGTACTTTGTTAATTACTTGGTAAATATACTTTCCACCACTGACATCTGGTGGTATCTGGAGGAACTGCATCAACATTCAGTATGCCTCATTAACCATGAACAACCAATGAAGCACACGTTTAATATTTGTATTTTACTACTTTGCATTCTAATTTAATAGAATGACATAGGACTGACTTGATGCCCATTTGTGTCAAACTTCATGTGTCCAGCTCACCTGCAAGGTAAGTGTGTGGGTAGCTGTACATGCCCTGGCAGTCATCAGAGAAGGGGGTCACAGTGATCAGGTAGATCTGGGCGCAGTGCATGTTGGGAATGAGACAACTAGTGCTGTTAGTGTTGCATTCTTTGGCATCGCCATCTCTTCCCATTGCCTTCACATTGTAGTGAACCGCACCCGGGCTGAGCTGCCAGCTCACCGCCGCCGTGTTGTTGTCACACACCAGCGAGGAACTGACATTCATGGGAGCACAGGGGGCTGATGGGAAAACAAAATAGGAAACATAATTAAATGAAAGCAAATTGCTTACACCTACTTGTATTTTTTAGTAAGGTGTCTCTCTATTCAACAATTGTCATCTTGTAGACTGTTGACACATTATATATTATATACTTTTTAACATTGTCCTTCACCCGCTCTATTTCCCGTAACTGTGTCATCACTTCCTACTTATAAATGTACACCATGATATGAAGATATTTTTAACCGACTCAGCCTCATGGCATGGATTTCCCTTTGGATGTTTACCAAATTCAGCCTGCTTATAATGACTTTTTTCTATTTTAAAGCTAATCATTTTTTTTTTTTTTTATTGTTATTATAATTATTGAAACACTAATGTGTTATTCACTTTAAAGTTGCAGCTGGTAAAGGAGGGGCTAATCTTAATTACCTTATACACTGGCGTTTAGGTAAACCTATAATAATAATAATAATAATAATAATCATAATTGATTAGGATTAATTTATGTTTTGTATTTTTAGGCTGAATCTATAAAGTAATTCATAACTTAATTGTGGAGTGGAGTTAGAAGTAGAATATTTGTTTCCAAAATGTAATCGAGTAGATGTAGAATAACATTTATATTATCACATAAAGTACAGGTACCCGAACATTTTATTTATATTTATTATTTAGATCCCATCATGTCCTTTTCGCTCTCCTACCTGTCTGTATTTGAGTTCCCCCTGGCACGCTGCTGTTGCAGTGGTCGGCCACAGCGATCACGTTCACGTCGTACATGCGTCCGCAGAGCAGCGATGTCAGGGAGCAGTCGGTCTGCGTGGTGCTGCACGACACCATGTGGTCTCCAGAAGACACTTCAGCGTGGAAACTCTTTCTTCCCAAAGTCTCGTCCCAGCTCAGGAAGACGATGCCAGTAACACAAGAGTATGTGTACTCCACGTTTGCAGGGGTACAGGGCGCTGGGTAAGAGGGGAGTGCAGTCAGTTCCTGAACACTTCATACTTGAATGACCTCCTGAACACTTTATCCAGCCCACCACTAAAAAAAGAACTCAACTACCTGTGACAATCTGAAAAGAAGGACTGGGTTCGCTCGCACACTGGACTCCTTGAGCGACGGCCTGGACGGTGTAGGTTTGTCCACACTGCAGCAGCTCCAGGACACAGCTGCTGTTGGTGGAGCTGCAGGACGTCCTCTGTCCCTGGGTGGAGGTGGCGTTGACTGTGACGCTCATGGCATCCTCGTCTTTAACCCAGGTGACCGTAGCATTGTTGGAGTAACAGTCCAGGGAGTAGTCAATTTTCTCTGGAGCACAGGGGGCTGGGCAGGGGATTGTCATATGTCATTCATTTGTCTTTTGAGAGGAAGCTTTTGTTGAGATACAGTCTAGAAAACTAATCTCATCAACAAACAGGTGCAGTCTTTAAGGGTTATTTCAGAAGATCTCTGAGAGTAGCAGGTGGGTGGTTTTTTTACTTCATTTTAGCAATCGTCATTCACATAAAAGTTATTATAATGCTTATAATTGTTATATTACTAAACTTAATTTATATTTAATTTTTCAAAACAAAGTTTGAAACACAGCAATCGAGCAATGATTACCACTTTTAAACTGTCTAAATGTTGTATACATTTTACCAAACAGAGGTGTATATAAGAAAAACCAAAAAATGAAATAAGGCAAAATTAAAAGTAAAAATAATCAATTAATAAAAAATGTAAGAAATACCTTTGAATATAAATATAATTTTAAGAAGTGACTTAATAGAAAATAAACCCTAAAATTGGATCGTCAATAAACTCAAAATGATCAGCAGCAGCTTCCAGGTAAATGAAACTGCTCCTCCTCATCATCACTCCTAATTGTGTGTATGTTTACCTGTTGTTACGTTGGTTTTGGCGTGTATGGAGCTGTTGCACTTCCCGTCCCCTGCCAGCACGGTCACAGTGTAGTCCCCCCCACACTGCACCTGGGTCAGCTCACAGGAAGAGCTGCTGGCCTCACAGGAGTCTGTGTGTCCGTTGGCTTCAGCAAGGACAGTGTATTTATCTGCTCCGGAACTGTCAGACCAGGTCACATCCACCACGCCCGAGCTGCAATGCAGAAGGGCTGCCACATCTGTGGGGTCACAGGGAGCTGGAAGAGGGGGGGGGAGATGTAAGCTGTATGTATAGCATGAGCAGAAAACTGAGGTTACCTACTGTAACCCCAGCTTCTATGAGTAAATGGCGCAGCCCTCTAAGGCTATCGCTATTGGGTAATCCCCCTGCGCCCCCGCGCCGCACTGAAACACTTGTAGTCCACGCCCACCCGCAAGGTGGGCCCCACCCTCGGGCCTCCTTCCGGTATAAATAGGAAGGAGGCCCGGCAATCTGCTCCCATACAAAATAACTTTTCTTCAGTTATTCGTAGAGCCAGTGGGGCCCAGCGCTTAGAGGGCTGCGCCATTTACTCATAGAAGCTGGACTTACAGTAGGTAACTTCAGTTCTATTTCGTATACGGCTTAGCCCTTTAAGGCTATAGGTATTGGGTTAAGGGCGAAGCATGATATAGTCTGCACCCCACTGGGTCCGCCCGGCACTAGAAGCACAGACATACCTGCTCAATAACACCCCCCTGCCTGTTGTGCCATGCGTAATGGCGCATCACCGTCCCTGGAACATAGCAAAACATGCCTATCTTCCCGACGGGGTGAAGGCTGGGAACAATACATACCGGCCGCTGTGAAAAGTAGAGACGAAGATCATACTTTGCCCAGTGACAAAAAGAGGGGGAACAGCAGCTATCTGCGTGCAGACAGGCAGGAGAGCGCACGGCTGGATCCCTGACGTCACTCACTCTGACAAGACACTCCGTACAAAATGTGTAAGAGGAAAAAAAGGAAACATCCCTCTCATAAGAGGGAAAAAGGGCCGCTCTCCGCGTGCCGAGAGGCAGGAGAGAGGCGCACAGCTGGATCCCTGACGTCACTCACTCTGACAAGACAGGGTGTGTCAGAGAGGAATGGGAGACATCCCTCCAAATAAAAATGAATAAATGAACAGGGGGAAGACCAAGATGCAGCAGTGCAAATGTCTTCCACTTACATTCCTCCGTGCAAAGCCATGGAGGAGGACATTCCTCTGGTGGAGTGCGCATTGATGTTCTCCGGGGGATCCACCCCAGAGGAGACATGCCTGTGACACAGCCTCACACAGCCAGTGTGACAGCCGTTGTGCAGACAGAGGCTGCCCGATCGAGCGCTCTCTATAATGCACAAACAGGCGCTGAGAATGGAGCAAGGCAGCCGTGCGCGCCACTAGCAGGACAGCGCGCGCACAGGACAGAGGA
>NW_011363881.1:0-16023 GCF_000735185.1 Notothenia coriiceps | reverse complement strand
TGTACGAAGGGGGGAGGCAGTGGTGTCGCGCCGCCGCAGACATGACTCTTGGCGGTCTTTTTCACGATGACCTGCGGACGGTTAGTCGCGGCCTGCCCGACACAGCCTGGGGGCTTCAAGGTGTGGTACCTCCACGGCTCTGGCACCCTGCTCCGACTCTGTCTCCCCCGTCCGGGGGAGAGGAGGGAGGGGAGAACCGAACGGTGAACCTTGGAGGGAGGCGGGGCAGGAGTTGCTTCGGACTCCTGCCCAGCACTCTGCCCCAGGGACACGAGGCCCCGTCCGCGGGCTCGTAAGCCTGGACGGGCCAATCGTCCTCCTCGGCCACAGCAGCAAGAGTGTCCGCTCTCCGCTTCCTGTCGCCCGAGGGGAGACGAGCGCAGTGCATGCTACCTGCTGGTTTAGAGCCGCGTACGCGTGCTCTGACCCCCGGCAGGATTCGCATACTGCTTTTATCTTTGCAGGTCATAACTCATTATGAACCCAGACCCACATGAGGGACAATCACGGACGCAGTTGTTGCTCATGATGATTCTCAATTGCTGTGCTTCAGTAACTGTGCTGGTTTGCTGAAAAAAAGAGGGAGCAGATTGCCGGGCCTCCTTCCTATTTATACCGGAAGGAGGCCCGAGGGTGGGGCCCACCTTGCGGGTGGGCGTGGACTACAAGTGTTTCAGTGCTGCGCGGGGAAGCAGGGGGATTACCCAATAGCGATAGCCTTAGAGGGCGAAGCCATATACGAAATAGAACTAGTAACTTGTGGAATTGCCCTTTTTGTATATTTTGAAAGATCAAATCTGAGCATTAGCTTTTCTTTGTTGCATTACCTGTGCTTGAAACACACAGGCTTTAAATAAATAGTCAATAACATATTGAAAATGTTATGCTCTAAATGCTTCCAGAAACACAAACATTCTCAAAAGGAAGTCCAAAAAAAAAAGACATTATACAGTAAAAGCTTTTACACTGATTTTCCAAAATAAGAGAAACAGACTTGTTTGTAACTAAAAAAGTGCATTTACCGGTTGTTGCTGAGATTATGGAGCTCTCAGAGCTGTTACACCTGTCATTCAGGGCCACAACACCACACGTATATGTCTGAGCGCATTCCAGATCAGGGAAGACGCAGATATCCCCAGCTGTAGCGCAATAAGAGAAACCTCCCGCTCCGTTTAATGTGGCGCTGTAGGAATCTGCGCCGGCAGCTGTATCCCAGGACACCTGCAGCATGTTAGTGGAGCACTCCACTACGCCTTGGACGTTCACAGGTACACAAGGAACTGAGAGAAAAAAGATGTTGGTAGTAAAAATGAGTAAAGAGAACATTTTACCATCAAGAGATCATGACCTTTAGTTTGCTGCATTTACAAAAGGCACACTGCTTACCAGAGTTAACTGTTTCTGGGACGCTGCTTTGTCCTTCACACGTGCTGCTGATGGCTCTGACAGTCACATTGTACTGCTGCCCACACTGTAAATCCATCCAGCAGTTTGAACCCTCTGTTATGCAGTGAAGAGCAGTTCCGTCTCCGGCCAGGGCGGTGGCGCTGTAGTTTAACGCCATGCCTGCCGGAGCCCAGCTGATGGTCAGTTTGTTGGTGCTACAGTCCAGGGTGTTGAGCACGCTCTCCACAGCACATGGGGCTGATAGGGGGCAAGAAGTGAGACTTAGTGGCAGTTTGATCACACACACACTTAAGAAAATAATTAATAATTTGTAGAAGAGCTCCACCGCACACATCTTATTGCCTTAGTAACACACTCATTGTCAGACATAATGCTCATAGTAAGTAATAAAACAAGACTAACGTTTCCAGGTTAGTCAAGTGAGAATATTTAGTATTGGTTCTTGTCTTATCTTTGGTTCAGATACAATAATATTTGCTTGACCTTTAAAAAAAAGTAGTTGGCACACCATTAAAGCAAAGCCCATTTAGGGTTTGTTCTGGAGCTTTACGTTGGGACTTCCTCAAACTTGGTACTTCACTGAGAGGTGGTGCCTTGACTCCTGCGCTAGTGTTGTGTGCCAATCTAAATCTTATACTAGAAAATATGTACAACTATATATAACCTATATGCTGTAGTATGTTCTGCGTTTTTGGTTTGAGACCAACATACAAATAATCATAAAAAACATGAATAGCCAATTCTATCCCTTCCTTCTTGACATGCATCAAATAAAGTGAAATTATATTGTATGGCTGTATTCTACTGAATGTGCACTTAGACCTAGGGCTGAGACGGTCACAGAGCAAAGCATACGCAGATACACCCTGTAAATATATAATATGGGAAGGAAGAGGGTGTTTTTTAGGACTCATCCAGAAAGAAAGGAAGATGGAGGTGCACTGTTACGCCTAGAGAAAATGACTTGTTAGAAAGAGCTTGGAAAGGTTATAAGAAAAATAATCTGACTAAAACTCCATCTCACCGGTTGTTTTGTTGACCGGCTTGCTGTCAGGACTTTGACACTCGCCGTCTGAGGCAGACACTGTGAAGGTGTACTCCATGCCACAATCTAGACCATCCATTTGGCAACCAAGCTCCATTCCTGCGTCGCAGTTCACAACGTATCCGTCTGCGCTCACTGCCTTGCCAGTGTAGGACACTGCATTGGGGCTGCTGCTCCAGGTTAAGATGGCAGAGTTATTGGCACAGTTCACAGAGATGTTGAGCTGAGCGGGAGGGCAGGGCACTGAGCAAGGGGCAAAAACACATGGAAGAGTATGACATGGACTGTAAAAAGGATAAACACATCTTAGAAATGGATTCCTGCTCATCTATACCTGTCCGTAGTATCACAGCAGAGCTCTTATTGCTGGTGCAGGTGTCGTCCGTGGCGGTCACCCCTACACTGTAAACCTGGCTGCACACGAGGCCCTCCAACGTGCATGAAGTCTGATTGGACGAGCACAGCAAGGGTTGACCGGCTTCATCCACCGCAGCTGCCTCGTAGTGCAGGGCGCCACGGCTTTCGTTCCATTTTACTTTTGCAGAAATCTTCCCACAGGTTCTTGTCACCATCACATCCGTGGGCACACAAGGTGCTGAGGGAGAACAAATTCACATTAGCTCACATTTTAAGGAAATTGTTGAAATTAGAGTCCAAGAAAGCTGCTCACATTCCAGAAGCCATATACTGTATTCATACTAAGTCTTAACTTAACTTGCATGCTTTACACATTTTTATGGTTGATTAAAGACATATTATGTATGTCAAAAGGTGAAACAACTCTTACTTTCCCTCTTGGACAACACTGTGGGTCGGCTAACGCAGGTGCTGTTGAAGGATGTTACTTTCAGTTTATGATCGAGTCCACACTCCAGTGTGCTGAGCATCAGCCCGGGCTCCGTGTTGATGTAGGTCTCTGTCTCATTGTTGTTTGAAACCACCGTTGTGTAGCCTTCTGCATTACTTGTTGCATCCCAGCTGAGGGTCAGTACCTGTGACCTGCAGTCTAAATCGGCAGTCACATTGGGCCCACAAGGAACTAGACAGATAAAAGATAGAAATGTTAAGTACGCTCCTCAAATGTTTTCTACATGCCGGTTGATAAAGACACTGTGTCCAGGCAAAGGGTAAAGGAGAGACTTCAAAATGTAGAGGCTAATGTATAGGCAGTTATGATCTGGCCAATCTGTGCTGCAATGCACATTACACACCAGAAAACAAATGTAAGATGGATGAAAGGATTGGCCGGATGGTGGCACCAGAGACATGTTTGTAAAAGGTTTATCCTTTGTACAGCGCCCGTTCTCAGGACTCCTCTTGTCAGGCTCATCTCTACACTGCCTGATATAACTTCATCAATATAAGAAATAAGCCTCTACCACTCAACTGATTTTTTTTCGGCAACTAGGAGTCAGCACTACATGCTGTATCTGACCTATTATCATCTTAAATAAAGTTTTACAAATTAAGAAAATACATGTTTTCTCTCTTACAAATTGCGAAATTGTTGTGATGAGAAATCAAATTAACCAACCAGTGGGGAAATGTACCTACAGTAAAAGCATTTATTAAAGAACTGCAATTAAGTACATAATCTGAGGTATTTCTTTCTCGTTTCATACCACTATATGAAATAAATGATAACATAAAATATGATGTTTTAACATATAAATCCCATGTTTTAGAGCTGAACGTGTTTATACCAGACTCCATGTGGATGGCCTCAGAGGGCATGCTGGGGCACATGCCATCGTGTTGGCTGACCGTGACAGTGTAGAGCTGGCCACATTTCAGGTTGGGTATTCTGCAGCTGGTATTAGTGTTGCTGCAGCTGAGGAGCCCTTGGTTTTCATCCAAGATGGTGGCGGTGTAGGACATAATATTGGGCCGACCGCGCCACGAAATCAGAGCCTCGTTGGCTGCACAGTCCAGAGAGGCAGTAATATGGTCCGATGGGCAAGGAGCTGGAATGAAGTAAAGGTGAAGAAACAAGACATTATTTGGCTACTTTGAAATTAAACACTGATAGAAAATAAAACATCAGCCTCACAGTACCTGTCTCTATGGGGATCATCTCGCTCACAGAGCTGTTGCAAAAGAAGTTGGAGGAGATGACGTACACTGTGTAGCTGGTGCTGCACTTCATCCCCTTGATATTACACATCAATTCCATGGCGTTGCAGCTGTGAATGACGCCATAGTTGTCCATCGCCATGGCGACGTAGAAGAGCGCACTGCCGGACATTGACCAGGTTACCGTGATGGAGTCGGCTCCACATTCCTTCACGGCTGTGACATTCTGAGGAATGCATGGGACTGGAGGAGAGGGGACAAATTAACATGCAAATAAATTCCACCTTTAACACTTTGCACAGTTTCAGGTGATCAGAGACAAGGTTGCCAATTCATCCCAAATCACAATCATACGGAAGTGAAGCCTTACACATTCCTTTATCCTTAAAAAGTTATACCTCTTGTACTAAAGCTTATTTTTATTATTAATGTATCTGCTAATCATATTCTATATTTAACATGCACCACTCTACTCACCTGTCTCAGCCACAGGCGCCAGCGTCTTTGGACTGGCACATTCGTCGTCAAAAGCTTTGATGAAGATGGTCAAGTACTCTCCACACTTGATGCCCTGTATAGCGCAGCTGTTGGAATGTGAGGTGCAGTTGTAGTAGTTGTCTTTTTCCCTGTTGCCAAAAGCCTCCACAGTGTAACGTAAAGCCCCCTCGGCGAGGTCCCACTTGCTGAGCAGAACATCTGAGTTGCAGTCGGCTGAGGTTTGTATATTCTGGGGAATACAAGGTGCTGGAAACGGGCAAATGTTATTTTACTTGATTTTCAGTTTTTATTTGGAATTGAAAAAAGGATACTTACAAAAAAATGCAACCTAAGGAATGTTAAATATATAGTGTTGTTTTGAAATAGGACTGCATCTGAAATGTTTTTTAAGAGAACCCACCAGGGGGTGCTGACATGACAATGGAAAACTGTCCCAGAGCTCGGTTAAGCTATTCAACAAAGTTTGAAATTGAGTTGTACAAAAGTTCAGCAACTTCAAATTCTGGAAATGAAATTGCTATAGACTCATTCACAATTAAAACAATGTTTTTCTGTCTGGTTTTTGTTTTTATTTGCCTTTTTGTGGCTGATGGGGATATAATCATAGTGGGTACTAGTAAGTAGATTTACTCAAGTACTATACTTAAGTACAATTTTGAACTACTCGTACTTTACTTGAGTTTTTCCAGTTTGAGCTATTTTGTACTTCCACTCCTCTATTCAGAGGTTAATCGTGTGCTTTTACTCCACTACATTTTATTTAATACCTTTAGTTACTTCGCAGATTTGGATTAATGATATGAAATATAATCAACACTTAAATCAGACTTTAGTTACACCTGGAGTAAATTCACAAGCTACCCTGCAGTATACCAAGTATACACATTTACCAGCTTTGATAAACACATTAATGCATCAATAATTATAATCAAAACATATAGTATTCTGAAATGGACCAATCTGCATACTACGTACTTTAAGTATATTTTGAAGCAAATACTTTTGTACTTTTACTTGAGTCATATTTTCAATGTAGGACTTGTACTTGTAACAGAGTATTCCTACACTCGTGTACTACTTTTACTCAAGTATAAGATCTGAGTACTTCTCCCACCTCTGGATACTATATAAAATAACTAAAAAGAAAATGGACAAATGTACATGTGATGTTTTGTTGTAAACATGATATGTGTATGTGTGACAATGTTTTCATACCTGTGCGAACGTCAACTGTAGAACTAATCTCGCTGTTGCAATGCTCTCCGACGGAGTACACTGTGAAGTGATACTGTCGCCCACACACTGTTTGTGTGAAATAACATGTGTTGTATTCAGTCAAACACTCCTGGACCAATCCCTATAGAGAGATTACAAATAACTTTGACCACTAAATTACACATATCGTTGAAAAATTGGTGACATATATGAACAGTAGGCTATGTGCCTTATTGCTAACAGTTGATGAGCACATGTATACCATTCTCCCCATTGTTTTGATACAAATAAAGCTCAAGCTAGCAGCCATTTAGCTTGGTTTAAGGGAAGACAGTTAGTCTTGGTCCAAAGGTTGATCATACATTGTTTAAGACTAAAGGAAGTCACATTTCCAGCTAGAAAACAGTGAGGCACGCCTAAAAGACATAACTTGTTATTTACATGGCAGTTCTTGGACAGATTAAAGTCAACAAACTATACAAAAAAGTCACTTAGTGAGCTTCATAGGTGCCATAAAGGTGAATGCTTAACTTTTAGACAGCGCTATGCTAGCTATAGCCAACTGTATCTAGTCTTTATACTAAACCTAGCTAACTGTCTGTTGCCCGTAGCTTTATAACATATAAAACACAAAAGTGATATTGATAGTGATCATCTCAGTGAGAGACCAAATAGGCAACATGTCAAACCTTTTCTTTATTTAATTCAAAGGAATGCTCTTACATTATTTAATCATTGTGTATTCAAACATTGTATCTGCAAACAGGTTTAGTCCAAAATACAGTACCTCGGAGTCCACTGACTTGGCCCTGTAGTGTTCTGTATTGTTTGTGTGATCCCAGGAAAAGGCGATGCCCGTGCTGGAACAATCTCGTTCCAGCTGCAGGTTCTTGGGAGGACAGGGAGCTTAAAGGAAATTGATATCAGTTATTTACTGTGAAATCAAATTTTTCTAAATTATCCCAGATAGAAACATCGAGAAATAGACCAATAGATAGATTGATCGATAGAAAGACTGATAGATTGAAAGATTGATAGATTGGTATCATTAGATTAACTATTATAACATTTAAAAAGGCAAGAGAGGTTAAAAGAAAAATTAAATGGGGTTTAAATATCATCATCAAAGGTGAGCTTCTCAAATCCCTTTTCAGGTTATAACGCCCTGATACTGAAGATAACACAGCAGTGTTGCTTTTCACTGTAAGAGGTTTCAGGTTTAGCACAAACACAGGCTCTTTCTTAGGAGCCTGAACACAACACAATATGATATAGACAGTGGAGTTCAATGGGAGACCCAGTTTTCAAGGAGACACGGTGATGTATTCAAATAAACGTGTGAATTTAGACACTACAAAACTGGAAAGGGGTGGAAAGTTGTAAACAGCTATTCCCTAATGACCCCCGTCCTGATTGATATGACCGTAGTCAGAATTAATAGATGGAAAGTTCATCTTTGTTAAAATGTAAGAACATTCATATAGAAGCAGCTGATGTGTAACATATCCTGACCTGACAAAATATGTATTACTTTCTTAAAATACCTAACTTTTTAATGAAATTATTAAATCAGTGGTAAGGTTGGTGTCATTTTAATGTCAAAATTCAAATGTAGATCTTTGCACAAATCAAAAATAATGTTAAAACTAGTGGCATTAACAGATCAGTAAGTCGGCCAAATAATGTTCTTTGGGGTTTAGTGTGCGCTCACAAGGTGAATATTTATTTCTTATAATATTTCTTATTGAGAAAACTGCTGGGATATCCACTATTGTTTATTCAAGTTGATCATTTATGTAAGTACACCATTTTTTGTTGTTGAACTCAACTAAACAGAAATATAATCTTGTGTCTCATTTGTTATTGTATTTGATAAAATGCTCTCTATATATTGATAGAGGTCATTGAAAAACCCCTATTGGTGGAACACTACTAAAAAAAAGTCTTCATCGAGGCCTATGATAGCCCAACAAAAGCAGTATAGTAAGAATGACTCAATTCTAAATCGAAATAGCTTGTGCCTTTGGGCCAAAAAGGTCTAAGGTCACCGGATTGTGTTATTTATTAAGTATTAAACGGCCGTATACTTGAACAATTAAATCATATTAGGCATCATCCAAGTCACGACAGCTTGGCGGTGCACAATGTGGTCTCAGGGGTGGGGTTGGACAGAAAATCTCAACTGAGCACTCTAACATAATAGAGTGATATGTGAGATGAAGGGATCAACTATCTGCAACAAAATAGATAGCAGGGTGGAGCGGTAAAAATGTTCGTCATCCAATAATTGAATAGACGCAGAGCCATTCAGTCAGTAGAGTGGCATTTTATGGTTGGTTGACTGGTTGGTTGGATGACTTCATTTATGGGAAATGATAACTTAAATTAATGCTGAGTTTCTAGGTTGTTTTTGTTGACCTTTTGGTATTTTCTCACTATTATTTATATGTTTTCATACCTATTTTGTTGTTATTGTAAGACATGCTGTTCATTTCAATTGTATTTAAAATGTAAATGTACATAAATGTGCTATTTGGGAAACAGAAATAAACAAATTTGTTTGAAAAAAAGTAATGATTCAAGGGTAATGTAGATCGTCCTATTAACTGAGATTTAAACTTTGTATAGTGGTCAGCCTTGTAGTGTGAAAGCTTCCTATTTAAAGTGGCACTCCGCTGATTCAACACATGGACTTAATTTGACATGTAATGAGGAGTGTGACTCAGCCTATAAAAAAGTAATGTGAGGTGAGATTTACAACAGCTAAACAGTTAATGCTGAGTCATTGGAGGAAAAAACAATGGCGCCCATTTTGAAGGAATGGCCGCAAATATACCTCTGAATGATGGATGGTTTTGAGATTGCCATGCTATCTCTATTGATCATCTTATCAAAAGGACCTTGAAGAAAATATGCCAGAATGCGTGTCCTATTATATGTATGTCTGTGTATGTCAGTTAGGTTGCCTAATAAGTTAATTGATCATTGCTTTTTTCTTTGTGATTGATGGGTCTCACCTGTCTGAAAATTGGTCGAGGTGGCGTTCATCTTGTTCTTGCAGTTCTCTGACATAGGAGTAACGTGCACGTCGTAGCTCTGGCCACAGCTCATTCCGGTGATCTGGCAGCTGGTGCTCACACTGGTGCACGTCAGCTCCGTGCTGTTTTCACAAATCGCAGAGGCCTTGTAGGAGTCGGCCCCAAACACGGCCGACCATTGCACCGTGGCAGATTGGGGCGAGCAGGCGTATTCTACGGAAACTTCTGAAACTGGTCTCAGCTCTGTAAGTAACACAGGACATTAGTTTGTTTCTTCTATGTTGCATGAAAAAAAAACTGGAAAAAAGAAGGCTGAACTAGTAAAGTGATTTTTTACATCAGAAAGGAGCTGTTAGATCTATTGTTAGGAAGCAAAACCAGACATAATTCCTTCTAGTATCTATTTTATGTTTATGTAACTGCTTTTATACAATTTTCTGACCAAAACAAAGGTTTCCATGTAAAAGTTTACATGTTAACACCTTGTGATAAAATGGTAAATTGGTTTCTCAGACCACAGAACTTGTTAACTGAAAAAACTTTAAAGCATCATAATGTAACTGTCTGAAACATCTTTTAAGCTCTCCTCCTGCCGTTTCTAACATGGACTTGTTGTTTCCAATGTAGCTTTATCACTATAGAACTTTAAATAGTGGGGACTATTTGAGTTTCCTATCATTCAAGGCCTATTTTCTACACCAATCCGGACTGGAGTGTGGTTTTAATACACAAATGTATCTGATACGTGGAAATGTTAAATATATATTTATGAAGATGTACTGTATATTTAATATTCGTTAAATAATAGGTTCTCAGGGTATCTGAACCCTTTTTCCCCTGAGGATCATATTCTGCATGTCTGAAAGGAACACCTCTGAAAGAAAAGCTGACCTAGATCATAATCAACAAGTTATTGAAAGTGTCTTGGCTCTGTCGACTCACTGTTGGTGGAGAATGTGTGTTCTGTGGACTCGCTCGGCACCAAAAACTTGTTGAATGAGGACACTGATATCAGATAGGTGGAGCATGGGAGGATGCCTTGAACATCCAGCTTAGTGTCTGAGACGTTGTACGAGGCGGGTCGGATGTTGGGTTCATCAATTTCCTGGACGGTGCAATGGTATATCAGAACGTCCTTCACCGGCTGCCACGTGACCCTGGCTGTTCCCAGGCCGGTGGATGTTGCTGTGAGGCCCGTCGGGGGCTGCACCACTACAGAAAGATATAAGCTGTTAGTCTGAAACAGCTCCATTGATTGAAGAGTCACTGTTGATTGTTTTATTCATATTCTGCTATTACTGCCAATTACATATTCAGCCATGTTAAAGGGTATGTTCATGTTAATCAGAAAACATGAAGAAATATTTACTTTCTGTTTAACAAAAAAAACTCCCAAGGTTTTAAAATATTTGAGTCTTAGACTTGCGTTGTTTCCCCAAATACAATTAACTTAAATATAATTATCGTATTGTTTATGCAGATAAGGAATTTAAAGATTACTAAAAATCTCAGATGCAATTGAGCATATTACTTCTACTCACATCCTGCTAGTTTTTACAGAAACAGTTTTTGGAATCATCCAGATGAATTTGATTTCATGGAAAAGTTCTACACATTTGCCATTGATCATTGTACACGGCGTATTGAAACGATATTGTTTGTGGGGTTTAACATTGGTGTTTTCACAAAATACCAGCCATAATGTGGATATAATGAATGAGTGGGTTAAGGCAACATTTAAATTTAAAATTAACGCAAACTGAAGAGGTAAGATAAGAAAAAACACAAAAATAAAACTATAAATAATAAGATAACCAGATTTACTTATTTTCTTTGTCATTATTAGCCAAAACATTAGGGGAACACAAGTCATATTTCGAGTATCCGCGTGTTAACATGTCTTTATATTATCTATTCTACATCCTCCCCCTCTAGGCTCCACATGTACAGAAAGAGATCACTCACAGGTCGTGATGGTCCTCTTTTTGCTTTTGCTCCCCATGCCGGCCTTGTTAGCTGTGAAGACGTAGCAGTCGTAGTTGGTGGAGGGCTTCAGGTTTCGCACCACAGCACTGGTGTCGGTGGAGGTCATGTTGACCACCGGTCCTGTGGCCTGGTACAACAGAAGGTAGTAGCGCGACGCCGAGGGAACCACAGTCCACTCCACCCTGACTGAAGTACTCGACAGTGGCTTGCCAATCTTTATCTGCGCTGTGTCGGGCACTGGGAAGAAAGAGCAATAGAGAAAAAACATCGTTAAGGATGTTAAAAATGTACGTTGTGCGTAATGGCGCCCTTTTGCGCGTAAAGATGAAATATGAATGTACTTATTTTGATACCGCTCATTTTATTCTTTTATTTTACGTTTGGTAAAATTGTATGTCACCGTCAAACAAAAACAACAGTAATTTCAGTATTTCTCACAATTTAAAAGGTAGGGTATGTCAATTTGAGAAACCGGCTCGGGATCGCTAGAATTTAAAAATACACGACCGGAGAAAATCTGCCACTTCCTTATAGAGCCCCTTTCCGACAAACAAGAAGGCGCACATGAGGGCACGAGAAAAGTTTGTGCACAGATGGAAGGCTGACAGGCAGGTAGGCCATCCAGTTATTTTAGCCGGGCCGGCTAAAATGATTGGTCGTACTTTTTACAGTATTACGGCTTCCACAGATGACATTTTTTTAATGGATTTTTTCTCAAAGCACTTAAGATATTCATTGCTATCGGGATGTTAAGAACATTCCATGAATATAACAAACTGTGTATCTCGAGCCGGTTTCTCAAACTTACATACCCTAGCTTTAAGAGGCACTAAAACTATTCTACAAAAAAGTCTTGAATTATTTACCTGTGGACGCCTCATATGTAGAAACACACATCGCAAAGTAGAACACGAAGGGTTTGAGAGTCACTTTATAGTCAGTTCCTGGCAGCAGACCATAGACATCCTTCTCAGTCGAGGTACCTGCCAGGGTCACCACAACTGGTGCATTGCGTGTACTGTTTTTCACCCTTAAATCCAAAAAGTAGTTTGTTGCCTGAGGATACTTTTCCCATTTTACCAGAATTGATGAGGGACCTGTGGCCACTGCTGACAAGATTTTGCATTCTGAAAGAGATGGAAATACATGACACTGAAGGGATGAGCTTGGATACAGACAACAAAAACACATCACAAATACACACAATATCATCAATGTTGCACAAGTATAAATATTAATAATATAATAATTTGCTTTGAATGACAAGCCAACATATTATTTTATATATTACAGATATGATATACGTAAGTTTACTTACCCTGTGCTGCACTATGAGGTATCTGCAAATAACAAACACATTTGAATCAAACTATGTAATACACGTGTTGGTTAAATCCACTTTGTTAAGATGTAAAGATATAAAATGATATACCTGAGTTAGAGATACCAAGGCTAAGGAAAAGCCTATGGCTCCCAACAATCCCATCGTTGACATTGACAGTGGGATTACAATTAGTTTAGTATTCAAGGGGGACAAATACAAAAGGTGTTCTGGATTCTTTTGAGCTTCAGCCCAGCTTGCATGTGAACCAATCGGTGAGCCCCAAATGGGGACAGGCTGTCCCACCAACAGCCCCAGGCAACCTGGTGGGCGGGATGGATGGAAGGATGAGAGTTTGGTGATGTTAAGGTCTCTCTCTCTCTCTGACCTTCTTCCTCTCTTTATATCTCTCAAATCTATGATTTTGTAAAACCTCCATCAAGGCATAAGGTCTCATTACTGATTGTTTGCTTATTGTGTTTTTGTATGCAAACAAGTTATACAGCAACACTAATGTGTTCCTGTGTTGCTTATTCTAAGTATAAAGTCTTAGCTTTTTTCCACAGTCTCAAAATCTATTGTAAAACATCTATAATGACACTTTAAAATATGTTTATCATATACGTTTTTGAACAATGTGTACACCTTTGTTTCACTAATGTTGTGAGGGTCCTTCATCCTGTTTAGAAGGTCGTAAACACAAGGGCTATCATCATTTTTTAAGCCTTTCCTAAATTATGAGAAAATATCATAAAATGATTACAAAAAATGTAGATGGACCATAAATCTTGAAGGTTAAATCGTCACAAAGAAAATTAATAAGAAGATAAATAAATCAAACTGCAGCAACAACAAAGTACCTTAGGAAACACATAAAATGGGGATCCAATTCAAATAGATCTTATCGCAGAAGTCATGACTTTTGTATTCAGAGGCCACAGTTTACTTTCCTGATGGACACAACCCTGCCCGAGAAACATGCTTTCAAACACAGGATCAACCCCCAGCAAGAGATTGGTGTTGTGATGAAAACTGTCAAAACATTGTGTCTCCCTGTGTTTGTATATAGTCTCTATTCACAGGTCCACATATAGATTGATTTTTTCCATCCTTCCCCCAAATGCATTCAAGTTACTGTAAGTATCACAAATCTGTAGGCATGCTGTGACTTCATATGCTATGTTTCTGTGTTAACTGCTTTTTTCATCCTTGTAACAATACATGGGAACACTGTGAATGACCTAAAGCAGAGAGATAAAGGCTTGGGAGGGGCCGCCCTGGCAAAAGAGACAAGTGCCACTGAAACCGAAGTCAAGAATGTAAACTTGGGATTTGGGACTCCATCTCAATGGGATGTACTTACAAAACACATCATGTTTGGTGCTGTTACTAAGTCACGTTTTTTACTTTTGGAGGTTTGGTAAGGATTCTAAAAGAAAAGTAAAGAATTTCCTCCTATAGAGTAATCCCTTAGCTAGCTTCATGTAGGGTAAATGCTGGGCTGAAAAGGATCTTTTATCATGGGAGAATAAAGGGCTATCACCGCATAGTCCCTCATCGTGTTTTAGAGAAAAAGGAAGTCAACAAGAAAGTGGATACGTGCCATTAAAATGCCGGGGAACTTAAGCTGCCCCAGTTAAACAATAGAGCAATTTTAAAGCCAGTAAAAAAAGGACAAATGATGTGAACACCTTGATATTTCATTGTATTTTTATATGGCTGTATATTGTCCAGAGGTAGACACTGTTATAGGTCACAGGTTTTAAGCATATCATGATGCAACTTGTTCCTAAGAATGATATAAATACAGCGTAAAAGGTTTTCAATATTACAATTCAGATAGCCATAGGCCAGGTGATCAATCTGTATGACATTGAATATATGAAGGTTCTGTTGAGGGTGAAAAAGAGACGTTTTTGTCCACCATTGCAATTGGTTATGATGACGTTATGATGACCAACTGAAATCGAGTCATTTAAATGCTGTTAAAACAATGTGTTACCTAGACATAAGTATGGGTATATAAACAAATGTAGCTAGCTTTTAATCTATATTTAAAAAATGATTGCCAACCCCAAACCAAAAGCGTTGAGAGTTTAGTTGCTGTATAAATCAATACTATTTACATATGGTTTGATTTCATTTGTTACAAATGACTTTTTTTTAGCAGCTCTGGTCCAATTGAAGCAAATTGTTCAGTTATCTTTTTGAAGTGTTATCTCTCCATGTCGTAGCATAATGGTCATGCATTAGTGTTTTAGGACTTATACCTAAAACACAAATGCACTTTCATAACAATTGTGTTTTAGGACTTATACCTAAAACACAAATGCACTTTCATAACATCTTCTTTCATAAATATTACAGCATGCTTTATACATTTTTGACAGAGATAATTATTTTACATCACAATGTAATGAGTGTTTATTTTCTCGAGAAAAACTGAGCTACAATGTAGTTTCTGAGCGTGTCAAAGCTGGACTATCAAACTAGCCAATCAGCTGTCCCTTTTGAGGTTGTTATTAAGTGATTAGAATGGTATGTGTCTCGAGATACGCCTGTTTCATAATTTTGGCAACCTACATCTCTTAAAGGGGCAGACATTTTCATTAGGAGACTTATATTTCAAAACCAGATTTTAAATATAGGAGTTTGGTCCGTTTATGTCTTAAACATTGAAAATGAAATGTACTCATTTTCAAGACACTTCACAATGAAATATCAGCAGTCATGGCAAGAAACCTTAAATGTCTTTCTTTTTTTTTTTTTTTTTTAGATTGAGTGGGGTGTTACGTAGACTGCAAAAATACCTTCCGATTTGTGTATCTCAAAGAAATGCCATACTTTGGCTGAGTCATGTTCGAGCTCTGAATGGCAACTATTCCCCTATGAGAGCCAACACAGTATCAATATTTATAACCTACATTGTTCGAGCTGCACTGGGGATAATACAAGACTCTTTCCTTTTGTGTTTTCGGGGACTTAACCAACTGAAACCTGTGTAGTGAAAAGGAGACCAAGCGATACATGTTTCTCGGAAGGCTGCCCTGTGAAGCGGGTGCCTGGGTGTGTTTTTAAAAGACACTTAGACATTCAGCCATATTTTCACTGTGAGGAATGACTTCTCTCTTCTGACCGATAGAAAGGCATCATTAACTCTGGAGTTGCAAAGGTCCCCTATTATACTGTTTTTCATCAATATAATATAGGTCTCATACAGTATATACAAAACGTGTCTCTGAAGTGTTTGACTCCAAATACCAAACAGATCATTGTAGCATCCCATAAACCTCTGTTTCAGCCCTGTTTCAAAAGTGCTGATTCTCTGTCTGTTACTTTAGATGACAATAAGGAGCCACTCCCCACGGCCCTTTGAGAGATATTTGGTTAAGAACACAATGGTGCTCTAGGAGGAGATTCAGGTGATAAGGTGGGGGGGG
>NW_011363880.1:63599-66825 GCF_000735185.1 Notothenia coriiceps | reverse complement strand
CACATCAACACAGAAAAGATGGTCTTAACATGACTCAGCGGTCTAGTAGTTAATAAAAAACAATAATATCAAAACAAAATATTACTACTAACTTTATTGTGAAATTCAAACTGAACGGTAAAAGAATAGTTTCCGGTCCATTCTGAGCCCGATCTCTGTAGATAAATAAAAATAAAGAACTACGACAGATGTGTAATATATTTAATGCAGCCGAACCATTTATTACAATGCATTCATGTGATGACTTTCAAAGAGTAAAGCAAGCACTGCTGAATAAAGTATGATTTTATCTTTTACGAAACGTATTTTTTTCATATGGAAAGCAGTTGGAGGTCAACCAATCGCAGAGCTTGAGCACTAATCACGTGGTTTGTCAAACAGAGCACATGGTGTAGTCCTAAACGATAGCTGGGGATTCTGGGTATAGTGTCTTCTTCCATCGTTTATTCCGAAAAAATATTTGTTTCTCCGAATCGAAGGGGAAAAATACAAAAGCATTGCACACAATTTAAACCAATCAATGTTGTGTAATTAACAAGGATAATCTGGTGTTTTTTGTCGATGAGTAGTGCAGATATCACTGTAAAATCAATCGACAGTAAGGGGAATACTTAGGGGTGTACAATTTTCCGTTATCCAATGGGAATAGACGCTCACATTGCCTTTAAGGGCAGCCGACACAAACGAATGCCGTGCTTCCATGAGCGTCAAATCCCGCCGCAGATGGGAATACATTGCAATCAGTTGAAAGCTATTTGCGTCCCTTTATGAAGCTGAAGGAGCCTAGGAGCGTCAAAACTGCATGCCACGGGACCCTGACCAAACGTCGCTCCTGGACGTTTATGGAGTGAGAGTGTGACGTTTATGGAGTGAGATTGTGTTGCCTATTCAGCTGCATCTCCCCCTTAGAGCATATGATATCACAAAGAGAGCTTATCACCAAACACTATTCACATATCTATCTTGAGAGATATGAGAGAGATCCATTTTATAGTAATGACAATTAATCAAAACTACAAGTTTAAACCTATAAATGGCACTTGAGGAAAAGTCAGACGATCACCGTCATCATTAGGATACATCCTCTGGGGATGATGAAATTCTGGCCTAACTTTCATAGCAATCCATGCAATAGTTGTTTAAAGATATCAGCGTTCGACCATGCAACTGATAGACTTAGAGCCCCACCACTAGCATAGATAATGTCCAATGTGATAGTTCCTGATATACTTTCCAGCTCCCTGTTGGAGGTGTTTGCCCTGCTGAGGAGTCATGTGGCTGTCTTGACAAAGTGAGAACTTGCCCCGTTCATTCAGGAGAGGAGAAGAATAGTTTAGATCTACAATTTAGCCCAGTCGATATAGGGGTGAAAACGCCAGGTTTTTGAAATTTGATATAGGCACCTCTAGGCAACCGGGGAGGAAGTGAGAGGGCACTTGGGATCATTTGTTTAAATTCAGAGAGTCTTAAGAGTATTTTTGGAGCCCGGCTAAGCGGAGGGAAGATGGGAGATGACAAGAAGTTGGAAAGAGTGCCGGAGGGTGCCCCTGATCCCTTAAGGGATGTCCTGCAACACAGACCATTTTCAAAACGTGGTTCTTTAGGATTAAACACTCTTGGATGTCTGGGTATGAGTCACGGCAAAGCTGTCACTAAGAATATGAATAGTCTCCAAGTAAGAGAAAAACTAAGAGGGCACAGTTTGCAGGGATATAAATATTGATTTTCAGGTCTGAGGAAAAACAGGCAGTGCTAATTATAGTTTTCTAAACATTCCTGTAGTGAGTTATATAGGTTTGTGTGCGTGTAAATAGTTTGCAAAGGTTAAAATCTCTGTGTTCCCTCCAGAGGGAGTTTCTGTTCCTCCCTCTGCCTGAAACGCCTACATCGGATTCCTTTGTTTACCTCCATAACATAATGACATCACTATATAACACTCGCACTTCTATTGGCTAGCTATCCAAATCATTGTACGTGATAGGCTAAGGGGCGGGACAAACGGTTGACCACAACATAGCCGGCCAGCAAACCAATCAGAGCAGACTGGCCTCTGGTTTCAGACAGAGGGTGAAAAGAGGTGCTGCAGCATGAGAAAAATAAAGAGCTCTTTGAACATTAAAGCATGGAGACATGTCCCAGTAGAGACACTACATACTGATAACAACCTGGAAATCGGCATAATATGTCCTTTTTGTACACACTGGCTGGGATTCATTAGGGTTACTTGGTGGTGTAGATGTATGAAGAGATGACACATTTTACTGAATGCATAAAATCCAATTGTGGTTCAAAAAGTGAAGTTGAAGAGAAAACTGCTTTAATGTTGGCCGCATTTTGAGTTTGTGGTAAAGCAGAGGTAAAGACTATTTCTCAGGGAGGCAATTCAAGTCTGTCAACAGTTTGTTTTTCTATTCAAGATCACAAACCTGTCCATAAAAAAGAAAAATAGGAAGCAATCAGACTAAATGATAATATCACATTACTTAATCTTAGTTATGCTCACTGTAAACAGCTCATAAAAATACCCACCAGAAATGATTGTATGAACTTGTAATGATGTTGTGTAATTTATCCTCCAGGCTGTTAAATGGTTATGATCTCAGTAATGAGGCTCATCGATTACATGGTGGTTTAATGGCACAAGTAATTTAGTGGGAATGCTGTTAAAGAGCAACTTCCAGGTTAAGGACACCTGTGAATAAATGTGTAGGAAAATGATGAATACACTAGATTTTCCCAAAAATATACAGAAATATACACTACAGTGACATCTGGCGTCGTTTTTGTAAGAAATGTTCACTTCCGCATAAATAAGCCTCGGCACGTGACCTCCCCCGTGTGACGTAACACGGGGGACACAAGGGGGAGAGCGGCCGGTGTAACGTATTAATAAACATGGATCCCAATGCTAGTTTCGACACAGAAGAATTTGAACATGAATATTCGAATGCATATGACGGACCACAACCTTATAATTATGAGCCTGCTAGGCGTCCAAGAGACCAGGAGCAGCCAAGGATTAGAAGAAATAACGGCCATCGGAGAGAAATTGAGCTGTGGTGTGAGGAGAACCAGTGGAGAACTGGGCAGCTATCTTGGTGAGTGACCGGCGTTAGCTACAGAATGTTAGCTAACGTCACATCACAACATTGTGAAGTTAGCTATCATATATCATGCTATAACTAACGTAGCATTGATAATATAGTAATGTTACTGGCAGGACTGT
>NW_011363880.1:55532-60898 GCF_000735185.1 Notothenia coriiceps | reverse complement strand
CGTGTCGTGTCGTGTCGTCGTTCGTGTTCGTCGTCGTTGTCGTGTCGTGTGTGTGTAGTGTGTAGTGTGTGTGTGTGTGTGTGTGTGTGTGTGTGTGTGTGTGTGTGTGTGTGTGTGTGTGTGTGTGTGTGTGTGTGTGTTTCTGTCCCTCTGCCCTCAGGCAGATCCCCCAATCAATGATTTGGAGTCATGACAGAGGACTCTTTGACAGGACACATACTCATTCCCCCTAAACATCTTCAACACACAAACATCCTATCATGTATCTTATCACACAACAGCCACCTGTTTTTCTCTATGAAAGCCATACTTGTAAATATCCAAACGCCATCGTCCCATGACAGTCACCGCATCAGTCAACCAACATAAGTTAATTGTTCTTGTGGCTTAATGGCTTCCCTGAACTTCCCTTCACCCCAAAGTCAGCTTACTAGGAATGAATACATTTTATTGATAAGCTCAAAAGGACGTTTATCTCGTTTACTGCTGGGTGACCCAAGTCTCAAGGCCTCTTTTGGGGTCTGTAGGAGATAAATCATTAATTCTACAAGACTTTAACTGCCTTATATCTGAAAATGTATCCGGGAATTCCCCTGTTAATTATACTCCAAACAGCCCAGAACTTCACAGGTTTGGTAACGATGCAGCCATCAACGCATCTAACCGTAGTACGGGGTGTCATCAAATGCCGTTGCCATGGCGACGGACCACTCGCCATGAAACACGATGTGGCTGTAAGTCCCATCGAAACGGTCCAATCGTCCCCCAATCTTCACTTGTATATCACCGGTCCATGCCTCAACAACTCTACGCCAAATCTGAGATCTCACCATATGCCGTTTCCATGGAAACGCATCCCTCGCCATAAAACATGATGTCGCTATAACTCCTATGAAAATGTTCAAAAAGTGCTCAAACTACACGTGTGCTAACAGTCCAGCCGTGAAGACATCTACGGGACAGTTTTGAGATTTCTTCAAATGCCGTTGCCATGGCAACACAATGCTCGCCTTGAAACACGGTTTTCTCATAACTTCAGTGAAACTGCTCCAAACGCCCCAACACTTCACAGGTTTGGTAACGATGCAGCCATCAATGCATCTAAGCGTATTATGGGGTGTCATCAAATGCCGTTGCCATGGCGACAGATCATTCGCCATCAAGTTAGTTCAGAAGCTGGCAGTTCAAATATTCTGCTGCTTTTCCAAGCCTTTTTACTTTCTTTTCTTCTCTGATCACACATTCAAGCCCCCAGTGTTCATGTATCATTTCAATCTAAATTCTTCACTTTCTTCTTACACATTACATTTCAGCATAGCAGTTTAGCGTCAGATTTTCAGCATAAAGCATTCCTAGTAGCAATTTCTTCAGGAATTGCATTCTCTAGTTACACTTGTAATGGTTTTAATCCAACAGTTTCACTCATACACACACACCACACTGCTAAAGAAACAAACACCAGTTGTCACCAGACTGTCTCATCATGCAGAGCAGTGTGTGCCTCGCTCGCTGCCTGTGAACTCTACGTTTGGTTTAATCCCCAGGTTTCCTGCATGCCATGTCAGAACAGGATAAGATGACATGGCTGTCTGGCTAGACGACAGCTTCCAGACGCCTCTCGTGTCAGTTTGTCACCGCTTGTTTGAAGGCGCTTCAGGTGACAGGTAAGCAGTCGGGGAGGAGAGAGCTCTGCCTCTTTTTAAGTCGTTTTTGCAGCCATGGTGACACTCTTAGGCGATCTTACAAGCTTCAAATATTAACCTTTCAGGAACCTATCACCATGGTTTCAGACTCAGACTGCTGGTATTCATTGACCTACCAGGAAATCAAGTGTTTTTGGTACATGTAGATCTGTTTTGCTAGCGCTAAGTGATACAAGAATTGTTACTTTGTAAAAAATCACAAGGTGAGTTTTTTAGCAACGCATTATAGTAAAGAAAAAAAGTACTTTGAATCTATTTGACATAGCAATTAATTTGCATAAATTGGACTGTGTTTGAAGTTGTTATACCCACAAGATAACAAGAAACATACATTTAAGACTGCAAACCCGATGATATTAGAACAAAATATTTGTTTTGATAATAACATGTATATCAAACTAAGTCAAATTACGCAAGTCTGGAGGACTGGCCAAAAACACGATACGGTTAGAGAAGAACAAAATAATTAAACAAAGCCGTGGAAAATGTAATAAACCGGATCCTCCATACTTAAAAGAAGAAAAAAAGAGACGCATAACTAAGTAGGCTAGTAGCAGTAAATGGTTTTGTTTCCCTCTGAGTCGCCTAATTTTCTTTAAATTAGGTGCTTGAATAGCACAAAGGGGAAATAAATGGATGCCTCACACACGTTTAAAATGTAGGAAAATAATATGATGTTATATAATATGATGAAAGTATACATACAGCCTGGCATATATGTTTAATTTGATATAGTAGGTGGTCTGTATCTGAGGCCGGTTGAAATGCCAGGGTCTGAAGTATTTTCACCGATAATTGGGCTTGCTGCACACAAACAGGCTTTTTCTCCAGTCACTTTCCCAAACATGTCAACACACTCTTTGTAGTGGGATTAAGATTTCAGTGTGTACCTTTCAAATGTATTTAGTGGAAAAAGCCTCAGGTGTAAAAAAGATTACCTCAGCATCCTTGCTTTAGTTAAAAAGAAAACACACACACTCAATTCAATAATGTTTTAGTGTCCTGTCTTTTTATTTTGTATTGAGGTTTATGAAGTGCTGCTTCAAAGGAACTGTGTGTAGATGTGGTTACATCTTGCAGTGGCCTTCAGGTGCATTTGCTGTGAATGTGTACAATAAAATGTAAGCTGCAACGTCAATGTGATAACGGAAAAGGCCATTTATAGAATCAGTGTTTAAATTAGTCCATTCTGGGCTTCTGTAGAAACGTGGGGGAACAACATGGCAAACTCCATTGAATATAAGTAGATATGAAGAGCTCATTCTCAGCTAAAAATACACAAGGGGTATATCAGCTGATTAAACGCTAATAAAAAGAAAATAATAATATTCAATTTCCCTCCATAGATCCCTCTAAATTCCTTTAAGGGCCTTAGTGATGTAACTTGCCTTACAGAGCACACAGAGACCTTTTGTTAGGCTCTTGAGAGATTATTGGATAAAAACAGTAGGATTCACTGAGCCATCACTGATTGACAAGGTAATGATTTTCAGACATGAGGAATCATTCAAGTTTATTTCAGAAATTGCAGCCATGTTTGCCTAAGCTGATTATTTTCTGTCTGGAAGACGCTGGCATATAGTAAATAAAATCCTTGGAGACTCTTCTGTTTATTCACTACAGCAGGGTCATAAATTCAGTCACACCACGCTCATCAGGATGTTAACCATTGAGGTGCAAATCTGAAACCTGGTAACTGAAAACAAAACGCAAAGTTAGTCATGGAGTAAATAAAATCAGTGATTGAAGTAGTCGAGTTTGAAGTTATGGTTTTATTCAAAAGAGCTTTTGATTTATAACAATGTATTCACCTGATGTTGGATAAACAGACTTGGGTTAAATGAATGACCATGTATTCATTCATTGGCTGTAGTTTGTGTTATTGGTGGGTATACTCTGATACTCTACAATATGATAATTCCTCAGATAGAGTCTGAAATTGTTCTTGCATCACAGGAGAAAGACCAAACGCAAGGTAACAGACATTTAACATAACATTAACTAAAAACACTAACTAAACTAAACTAAAGACTTTAAAATGACTTTTTCACTTCCCTGATTTTTTATCTGGCATGATTATATCCAAGAATAAGAATGTATCTTCATTTTATAACTTGTGCGAAACTGACTACGTTCAGCCTTTAATGTGCTTTGTGTTCATTGCTAATTAGCAATTGTTAGCATGTTGACATGTTATTGCTAAACTAGACTAGTACACATTAAAGCTGCTAAACATCAAGATGTAAACATTGTCATTGTGAGCATGTTAGCATGCTGGTGTAAGCACGAGAAACATTGCAGGTGACAACAAAGAAAAAACGTTTTAAAGCCTCAAAAGGTTGCTAGCATAACTGCAGTTTAGCTCTTGATTCCAAACTCCTGTAGTAAAATATCTTTCCAGGCAGCAGGTAGTAAGATAATATGAACAGTAGCGAATGGGGTCAGATCATCCTTCTCGTCTCCAACCTCATTATATCATATCGCATTCACCTGTGTTTATAGTAAATTATATATAGGGCTCGTTGTTACCATCTGCACCAAGAGAGCTTCCACAGCTCACCACGTCACGCAATCCAGTCCCTTGGCATGGCCCTGACCAATCACAGGTTGGCAGGGGCATGACGTGAGCCTCATCTGATTGGTCAATCCCTCCATTTTGTTTCACCAAGGGAAGCAAATTTCGGCTGGCCTCCTCTCGCAACAGAGAGTGCAATCTACTGTTTCACCATAACATCTAGAGGGGCGCTGTTTCACTCTTTGTAAAATACTCAATAAGAATGGGGGAGAGACGCAGCAACACAAAACAAAGAATTTCCGAAACTAAACGAAGTGTTTTTATTTATTTATTAAAATTATAACTACAATCCGAAAAAACAGGGGAAGCCTGGCTTCCCTTGGCCTCCAGGAGAAAACGCCACTGATGGCATTTCGTGTTCACCAACACGATTTTTAATCTATTGATTCGTGTTAAAAAATCGTGTTGGTGAACACGAAATGCCATGAGACTGGGTTGCGTCACGCTACTGCCTTCATATCAATATTGCATTAATATCCCTCCTTGTTCCTCTTCAATAAAACATCAGTGTTTGGAGAATTTGCTGTGCATCCAGACCCGGTGAGGACACTATCTATACTGACTCAGCAATCACTGTAAGTTATATTCTTGTTTAAATAGACTTCTCTGTTTCATTTATTCTACTCTGTATAATTGTTCTGTAGTTATTGTAGCTAAAACGGCGATTTCTGAGAGATTTTAAATCTCAGATCTGCTCAACTCAACCTGTAAGACAGGTCTCAGTGGGTCATGCGCCTCAACCCTGCATTACAATAGGCAGGAACACTCTGCTGTCGCCCACCAGCTGAAGAGAGTTAACTAATTAGAGGGGCGTGCCCCCACAGCTGTGAGAACTCAGCAATCAGGTGTCCATCTTAGGTGGCTCTTTCCTGGAGCGTCAGCTTCAGCGTCAAACTGACAAAGACATTGGAGTCACGAGGGAGGCAAATCCTACTTTGATTGAGCTAAGTATTGCTGGTGTTTTCTTTTGTTGTATTCAATTCTCTTTGGTTCTCTAGCCCCTCATGCTATAATCATGTGTATTTTCTCCATTCCTGTTCATGTGTCCTCTCGCAATTATCACTGGCCCCGTGTATCTCCTAATCGAT
>NW_011363880.1:15850-55515 GCF_000735185.1 Notothenia coriiceps | reverse complement strand
ATGATATATGAATCTGCCGTCTACAGTTGCTTTATGGAGCATATTTTTTAAAAAGTAGTTTGATGGAAATAGTGCTTTTTAAATATGAAAGACGATCACAGTAATGCATTCAAATATACTGATATATATATATATTGATACTTCAAACAGTGAAATGAAGGGGAGGGGCTAATAAACACTTAGTTGAAGCCCATGTTTTTTCCCCCCCCCGAGCTACAGTAGAGGTGATATAACTTGAGTGTTGATTAGATGGGAGAGGCAAAGTTCTCTTCATACATCCATGAAGCAGTCGCCAGAGCTATATCTATGTGGAAGTCGGCGTAGTTAAATCTAAACTGGGTTGGAAAAATCTCAGACACATCCTGGCTGCTTCTTTAGTCTTTTGAATTCCCTGCTTACCTTACTTTTCAGAATTCTTTATGTTTTTGTCAACTTTTCTTGTGGTACTTGCAGTGCCTCTCAAATAAAAAGGGAAGCTGAGGTAGCTGGCCATGAAAGAGCAAGTCAGAAGTTTGAAAACAGATTTTAAAAGGTGCCCTTTGCTGCTAACTCCATTTACTCTGATCTGCCTCGTTCTGCAGTTCCGCTCTTTGCAGTTTATCACTTACCCTCGATTCCCAAAACCTTGACTGGTCTCCCTGTGTTCTCTCATTTCCACACATTCAGATCTGATCCTGGCACAGTATGTGCACTATAGTGGAGCCCCAGGTCAGACTCAACTCCACTGAGGCTCAGCTCTGCACACTGCACTCGTTTCCCCTCTGCAGACAACTGGAGTGTGTCAGGGCTAACATTTTCCTGCCCGGAGTATTATCTCTCCTACAGGATGATAGTGGAACCTGTTTTTTGCCAGAGCTTCTCCCTTATGGCCAGTATTGCTCCCATCAGTCACGCTCAGGCAGATCCTACCGATTTGTAAAACAGAGTTTAGTCCGCAGTAAGGCTAAACCTATAATGTGTCTATAATTCTGAGATGCTGCGGAAGAACGGTCACCTTGGTCTAATATAGGAATGGCTTCTCCTATCATCTTTGAAGAAATACATGTCAGTTTACCACTCTGGTGAGTTTGCCAGCAGCTAATTCAGTCAAACATGAATGATGGCATAATCGTTTCTTCAGTAAAAGACCACATGATTCAATGATATTATTCATTTGGAGCATTTCACATTTAATAATATAGCATTAATTTATGTTGACAGAAGTCAGAAATAGCCAGGCTAACTTTAGTAATGCAGCAGAGTTCAACTTTATATTACCACCAAGTTTTTCTTGTATTCCATTTTAATAAAGCACTATTAACACAATGTGAAATGCATAGGAAGTGTGTAAGCTTGTGAAATTGTATTTTCCCTTTTTATTTTGATATGTGATAACAATAATTCAGAACAAACTATTGATGTGAAAGTAAATATTAGTTTCTGTTTTGTTGTACACATCTGCAATATGTCTATTAGACTTAATATTAATGCATATTTGAAATAATCCTTATTAATTATGCATGTTAATCTAACACCCAACACAAAAACATTTACCTTTCCCACAAAAACGTACAAAACAGTTAGAAAATGACGAAATATCAAAGAACAACATTAAGCACGTTTTTTAAACCTTCATTTCACTTTTTCCAATTAACATTTATTCTATTGGCCTGCATATATATGAAAATGTCAGACGGTAATTATTAATAGAGAAAACCTGCCTTGCCTTGCATTAATAAATTGTGTAGTGATTTTGATCCTTTCATCGAGTCAGTAACACCATGTTAGAGAGCAGCTGTGTGCTTAAAGTGCAGGGAGGAGTGGCAGCATCGTCCCTGGGTTTGTCTGCACCCACGCAGCACAGATTAAAAACATAATACAAATAATATGCAGACTTTTAATGCACAAACACATCCTCTGTGTTCACAGGCAGCAATGTGTCCTTGGTTGTTCTTGATTAAATAGAGCAGATTGATCTTCATTCAGTGGATTTCCTTAAGATATTCATGGTGGGCCAAAGAACTGATTATTGATTTTTAGAGTAAATCCTGTATTAATAAGGCAAATATTTTCCATTCAATAACTGTCTATTGAAATGACGGTAGGAAGGACATTTTGATAGCATGGTGTTATTAAAGTGTTGACACATGTGTGATAGTGTTAAGTGGATGAACACAGTTGGATTTTGTCTAAGGTTATATTTAAGCACTAGTGATATGTAAAAAAAGAAATAATCTAGAGAAAGAGATTAGCAAGGACATGTGAAAAAAATAAGACCATATTTTCTTTATTCTGGTAGTTCTTTTTACTGTCTAGTCTGTATATCTTGTACCTGCAAAAACTACATTTACCTGGGGGAAATGATAAAGAACACTTAAGAAGGACACATTATTCTTATTTTCAGGTTCATATTTGCATGTTGTGCCTCTACTGTGACATGTTTAAATTATTTAATGTTCAAAAAGATACTTCTTTTACTGCCTGCACTGTAAAAGCTGAAACGTTGACTTAAATCAAATGTATTATGTCAACAGGTTCCACATAACTGCATTAGGTTAGTTGAAACCTAGGTTGCAAAGCATTTACATGCACAAAAACCTATATAAAACAGAAATGGAAAAAGCAGAATAGGGGCCTCTTTAATGCACCAAATAGATATCACTATTTAGAGTAAATAGTATTCCTGCCAACAGCACAGGAGGTAAAGCTCCTTTTTTAACACTATTCATTCCATATCATAAGCATATTAACCGACACAGAATGGGATGTGAAGCACAATAGGGGGTTAACAAAGTAATGTATGTTGATACAAACAGAAGCAGAACGTTTATTATTCCATTGCCCTTTTTTTATTCCTATATAAAACCAGAAAATGGAACACACACTGGGGGGCTGGGATGAATAAGAGTGAAGCAGGGGGTAAGATAAGGTAACAGCACAGGAATCCTTTATTTATTTTAACAACCAGCTACTGAACACAGAGGAGAAGTGAAAAGATTCCATTATAAGTTATACACCTTTATTCTTCAGATATTTGTTCGCATGGAATAATAATCTACATTTCTCTATGCTGTATATGATAGGATATTTTCTGGCGCGAGCCATGTAAATAATGTCTGTTCTTCGTGACTGATAATTATAAAAGTGGCTGCTGAGAGATGACATAAATAGATATAAAATGCAGCAAAGAATCTTTGGTTCGATATTCATTTAATTATTGTCCAATCTCCAATACTTCCAGAGTTTAAGCATTCACAGAGTTACAGCTCACATTATGAGCATTTTGTTAAATCATATTAAATGTGATCTCTCGAATGTCAGTGAAGTCTAAGTAAGAAGAGGCAGGAAAGCAAAATGAAGATCCAAAGGCTTTATCGTCATACGCACAATAGCTACAGCATAGTTAAGTCAGACAACTCACGTGTGCATTTGATATTTCTTTGTTAGAACTTAGAAGCAACATATAGTTTGAGTTTGGCGTCTAGGCTCTGGCCTCATCTCTCCGCAGTTTCACATAGAACATTGAGTGATGATTAGATAACTATCCCCAAGCTTACAGGTGGATGCTCGGGTGGTGGTGGGGCATGGGAGCATCAGCAACGTGGAAGTAGATTCAGCAGCATTAGCGAGGCAGAGGCAGGCAGATCTGGCAGCCTAAAAAGAGCTGCAGGTTTAGGAGAATGTGTTTGGTTGGTTGTGGGGTTGGGAGTGGCAACGCTCGCTACGTGTAAATGTATCATTGGTGCTGGAGTTGACTGCCTGAACCATCTCGCAGGCTTCACCCTATCTTTGGAAATGACAATCTAAAGTCCCAGGCTCCTTTAGTAGTGCAACATTGTTACGCGCTCCACCCTTTTGTTCTCTCTCCTCACAAGGTGCACCTGATCTGCTCCTGGCTCCGCCTCTGCTCAGGTGTCCCTGATCTCACGTAATCCAAAGTAAAAAACGAAGGCGCTCTATTTTGTCATGTCTTTTTGTTTATTATTTTTAGCCCGGAGGACTTGGTAGTCCAGTTTTCATGGCTTTATTTATTAGTTTAGCCTATACATGTGCCTTTTAGTTTAGAAGGTGGAGTTCTGGGTCTTCCTGCCCATAGTGTGGCTCACCCAGGCTTCCTCCATCTTTTTGTTCTTTTTGGCCTGTCCTCCAGAGTTCTATCATTTAAGTTTGTTTGAATTCAAATGTTAAATAAATCATATTTATCTAAACTCTATCGGCTTGGTGTTTGAAATCTATGTTTTAATGCTGTGGCCGTAATACATAAATATACATTACTTAAGAATGTAAAAAATAGTGCAAGAAGAAGCAGAAATAGGAAGTAGACAAACTTGTAAATTCAGTCAGGAAGGTCAATGTTAACATTCATTCACTCGGGTGATTATGGGCACCACTCTTAACCAACTACATCTTTTAACAATCTCCAGCAGCCAATCATTTCGCTGCTGTCAGACTTTAAATCTGTTCTCCTCTCTCTTGCAGTCAGCTGTCATTTCAGGCATGAATGCTGCAGCCCTCCTTTGCCACCTCCTGTCTTCACATCCAGCACCCAGGTGGATCAGAACTCCACTCCTTATCAAATCCAGATCTGCATCATCTTCTTCATCCCATCAACATCACCACTAGTGTCCAGACCCAGGAGGGGGGGGGGAGCATAACATCACAAAGGGTTCTTACTACCAAACAATATTCAAATTCCCATTATCTCATGCATCAATACATGTTTATTAAAGCAACATAAGGCCCTCCTGATATAAGAATGGGTACTTTATAAGGTGCTGGATCAATCAGCGGAATGGGGAACAGGTAAGTGAGTGCGCGGACATGATCCGGTGATTGGAAAGGCAGGGAAGGGGTTACTGCAGGGTGGGGGCGAGTGTCAGGATCTGCAATTACAGGGAGTGTTAGCATGTTGCACAGAAAACAAGAAACTAAATTAACGTTTTCTTTCTGATTGGGTTACCATTTTAACGTGTGGATAAAGGAGCTAGTGTTCTTCGTATAATGATGATGGTGATAACTGGGTTAACATAGGGCTGCTGACAAAAAAAACAACTGAATTAAATATTTGTTTTACTTATAAGAGACAGTCTTAGCTAATGTGCCAAAACGCAGCTTGACTGAATTCATACCTTTACTTAGCAACACATTTCTCTATAACAATCTGCCCACAAATCTGAGTATTTCACAAAGCCTTTTTTTTTTATCACAGTGACTATAAAGGAATGGCAACAAATTACCATGTAGAATATTCAAACAGATCAAGAAGGAAAAAGCATGTTGCCATAGCAACCCTGCCGCCAGCTTAACAAATGTTGATTGTATTGTTTAGTGTCTGTTGTGTTTTCATCCTTTATAATTCATCAAATAAAATAAATCAATCGACTCGACTGTTTGTTAACATACCAATAATGTGTAAAGATGGAAGTGAAACATTTGAACTTGTGAAAGATGATCTCACATGAAAGCACAGAAATGATCAGGATTTAGGTTATAACAATGGTGGCACACTGATTTGACGTTTTAATAATGGTATCCACAATGCAACATTAGTACATCTAATGATGAGTATGTAAACAAATGGATAAAAATCAATAGTAGGAATCTATTTATTTTTGTATTTATTAAAGGGACGGTGGAGATGGTTGGTTGACAAATGGGCTGATAGGGTCGTCATATGAGATGTTAATATATTCGCGGTGAAAGTGTCGTGCTCTCCTCATTATAGCCTCCTAGTTTGACACAGGTGTTGGCGTGGCTGCCACTCACCCCATTTAATTATCCAAAGTGTGCACGGAAGAAACCCATTTTTCCTGAGAAAAAGTGAGGGGCTTTTGTGACTATTGGCCTGTTTTACATGTATAAGAATCATGCATGCATACGAGCAGTTTAAGTTAAGAAGATGCAAGGTTTATGCAGGAATCACAAGTTCTATAAACATGCTTTACTTTGAATCCCAAACACACTAAACCCACACTATCAATGTCTTTCTGGTTTTTTCCCATCTATTATTCATGCCATATTGTGTGCTCAGAGTGCGGAGACCTTATCCCCACAGCTGACTTTCAGTTTCCCGCTGTGACTCGAAATGAAATGTCTGTGGAACATCAAATGTGTATCATGTTTTCAGGTAACGTTGTGTTCACACTCACTCAGCTCTCCCGAAACACATTTCAATTTCCTCGTACACAAAATAGATGAATCTAAACATTACTATTTTCTTCAAAACAACCAATTTTCTACTGCATTTTGTCAACACATTGAGAAAATCCTCTTTCAAGCTGGGATCATTATAAAGTTTAAGCCTGATTGGCATCATGCCTAAATCTTTTCTGCAGTATAAGTCAAACATGACATGTGTTCCCTCATCATGTGAATAAAGAAACACATTCATGCATGTCAAAAAGGGCTTAATATAAGAAGATTGGGTGTGTGGGAATAAGATAAATTGAAAATTATATAAATGTAGGCACAAATAAAATCTAAATATCATATGATTGATGTCTCTTCTTGTAAACAAGATTTGTTTAACGGCTCTAAATGGAAAAAATAATTTCACTAAAATATTCCATAAAACCATACATGATAAAGCTAGACATTAAGAATATATGGCTCTGGCAATAATCTATAACGACAAGTTAGTGGCTCACTGAATTTGCCTTTATTTTGTAAAAAGAGCCTTGGCGGTCCCTTTTTGCTTTGATAAGATAAAAGCCTACAGATGATCCTTTAAAAAGCCGTAATAAGGGAGACTTACTGTATTTATAATAATAATAATAATAATATTAATAGATTTAATTTGTTAGCGCTTTTACAGGTTCTCAAAGACGCTTTACAGATAATGGATGGATGGATTTATGCAGGTGAAGTTGACATAACGTTCCCCTCTATCACCTGAGGGGAAAAGCCTGCACATTAAAACTGCAGAGAATGAACATTGATCACAAGGTCAACCAAAAGACCTGACGACCTAACTGAGCTCAACCAAATGGGCTTACATACCTTTTATTAATATTTTTACCCTACAATCATTCATCCATCCCAACCACTCATGAGTTGCCTACCCGAGGTTGTCTGCATCGGGATTCAAACTTATGTCTGCCTGGTCCCTCATCCTGGTGTCCTCCATCACTGGACCATCTCCGCAGCCGAGACACAACAAGAACCAGAGAGGGAAAGAAAGTCAGACTGAAGCTGCAGAAACGTGATAAAACATGCTAAGAAACAAATATAAAGTCTTGAAACTGAAACATGTTCAAAAAGAAACATGTTTACTTTGCTAACAATGTACAGTAAAAGCTTTTCACTCAGCAGACTTTCCTAGAAGGTTCAGATAGCTCAGTTGGTTGAAGGGTTTCATTGTTAAACCTTAGTGGAGATGTGTTAAAAGGTGCCTCTTACTTTGAAAAGCCAGTATTGAAAGACTAAAATAAAACCCTAGGACATTATTATATTATGTCGCCCAGTCTGTCAACCACATGGTCTCTGGTATGCATGCAGATGCCTGAAAACCCAATCAAAATAAATATATAAATCCAAAAATAACACATTGGAAACCTTAAATGAACCTTGAATGAAAACCTTTGACAGTTTGGTAATGGAACAAGCAAATCACAGCCAAGAAAACAAAAAATAAAACGAAAGCCCTGCAAAAAGGATAAATCATCATGTTGTAAACAAGCTTAAACAAGCCAGGGCCGGCGGAGGAAATTGTTAAATCAGAGGAACAAAAACTGCTCATTGTGGAGGCCCACATTCATAAACTGAGTGTGGCTGCATGAAGGCATCTGCTCAGAGCTATTAAAATTGGTTTTCTCCGGGAAAGACAAAAAAAGTATTAAGAGAAAAATTTGGCCACGCAAATGAAGTTTGACAGTCTCACATTCATTTGATTCACTCAGTCATTTTATGGCGCATAACAAGTGGGCACTTTTGTTACTATCCATAACATTGGACTATATGTGAATGAATGTGTGTTTCAGAAATGGTTTGCTCTCCATTTTGCAGAAATACTCACAAAAGGTTTTTCTATTTGTATGAATTGCAGCTTGTTTTTCTACAGAGCGGCAGTGACTCATCCTTAAGTACATTTCAGTGATGTCCTGTTGATCCGGACAAGAATAATTAAATCAGAGCTTCAATAAAATGCACTTTCTGTGGGGAAAAAAAGGATATTTGATTTCCATTTGAATGCCTCCCAGCTCATTATCCAATGCTGGCTGCAGTGTGTTTTTTGATAAGTATAAATAAACATATACACACTGCCTAAAAATGTTAAAATAACTGTTCCATCAAATCGTTAATTTGAGCAAGAAGGGGGCAAATGAGTGAGAGAAAAAGAAGATGCAAATAGTCTGCAGCAGGTGACCAGATTGTTTGTGCAGTGGAGTGAATGAAAGTCAGAGGTAGACCAATTGTGTGACACTACAGGTAGTTCAGTGGAGAGTGCACTTGATGAAGTGTGATGGGCCTTAATTCAAATCTCATCAGGCAGTTGGATGGGCGACCGTCTTCACACACTGTTTGACTTCCACTAGTTTTACAACCTGTTCAGATCCATTCAAGTGCATTGAGCGGAGGGCTGTGACAGTCTGTATTTAAAATGAAACTCTAAATATATCAGACATTGGTACCTTTACTATTCAGTGTTGTAAAAATACACATCTTATTTCATTATGGAAAAGTGTAAAGTAAAGAATAAAGAAACATGCGTTTTTCATAAATGGGAAATGAAAATGTAGAAAGACACTGCAAATAAAACAGATGTGTAAAGCACAGGTTACCTCACACCCAAACAAAAATAACTCTGCACACTGTTTGACTTTGATCTGTGTATAATAAGAATCCCTGGTCAAATTCAAATGTAGATAGAAATTGCAAGTAAAACAGATCTGAACATCATAGCCAACCTCACACCCAAACAAAAAGAGACTTAAAGTCAGTGCCGTCTTCGCAGTAGTTTAATCACTTTCTTAGAGTATTGAGCAGAGGCTGTGTTCAAAAGGAATCCCTAAATATATCTAGTAAGCCACTGGAAACAGAGGAATGTAGTACTTCACTTTTCAGCTTTGTACAAATATGCTTCTAATTTGGTTCTTTCAGTTGGGAAAATAAGTGAACAGTAAATCATAGAAAACCTGCATGTTATTCTTTCCTTAAATTACAATGTATATATACGCTGCAAGTAAAACAGATGTGTACATAATTGGTAACCTCACACCTGAGCAAAAATAACTTAAAGTGTAATGAAGTGAGTGTTGTGTTTGCACACTGTTTGACTTTATTTGTATCATCTAATTAAGTCCATGCAGGTGCATTGACTGACAATTTCTATTAAAAAATCATTGGCAACCTCACCCCAAGAAGAATATCTTAATATATCTAGTAAGCTACTGGGAACAGGATAAGTTATACTTTACCTTTCAGTGTTGCAAAAATATGCATCTAATTTCGTTCTTTCAGTAGGATAAGGAAATATAAATTAAAGCATTGGTGCATTTTCTTGTTCGTAATGGTAAATGAGAATGTAGATAGTAAACAGATGTGTCCATCACAGGTAACCTCACAGCCGAGCAAAAAGAGCTTAAAGTTGAATCAGGCCGGCGCAGTCTGCTGGTGCAGAACATCACACCTCTGTCTTTTACCCGACTGAGCAGAGGGAGGGAAATGAAATCAGCAGGCTGGGATGTGGGCTGTCTGTAATCAGGTTTCACCGCCCTTCCCTATCGACTGCTGGGTCAAGATCATAAGCATGCTGCTCTGTCTGCCCACCATCCTGCCTGTCTATTTCACTTGCCCTCTCTCTCAATTTCAGTTCCTCTGATTCCCTGTCCGGTGTGCTGCACTGCTGTTTCGCACTGAATGTAACAGTCGATGAATATAATAATCGGCTGGCATCAATCGGAGGCTGATTGAGATACAATTCAATGTATTAAAGCTCACATTTGATTATGAACAATGATAGATTAGCTTCACATTGCAATGTGATTGCATTGTGCTGTGAACAATGTCATTTGTTTTACAATTAAATATTGAATGTGGTGTTTGTAGCAAATGCGTTCCTGATGACCCCTCGGGTGTACATTTCAATTAGAGGGTCATGCACCCTGATGGAGGCCATTTCCTCATGCGTTTGACACCTCAAATAACACATTTGTATTGTAAGAGGCAGCCACCAGCATCAATTTGTGATAATATGGTGTTGTGTGTTTGCAGGAGGGATTGTATAATGCACAGGAGATGACATAGAGTCAGCATGTAATGAGCCTTGATTAAACTTAATAGCAGTATTGTGAGATTGGGAGCGCTCCATTTCACTGTGATGGAAGAGGCTGTCTCTTAAAGGTCCATTTGTGTCTTACCAAGGTCAGCATATTGTCTTTAATGAGAGTAATCTCATGGAGGTGCAGTAAATAATAGAACTACTGCCCATACTTCAATATACACCAAGTTTGATAGAGGATATTAGTGTGGGCACCAACAAATGACAGCACACGTCTGTGGGCAGCACCACATCAACTTTCTTCAAACTCATAGTCCATCTTGAAAATGTTGAAGAACCACAACAAAAAATGAATACTGGCAATAATAACCGGCAATAAATTACATTACATTACATTTAGCTGACGCTTTTATCCAAAGCGACGTACAATAAGTGCATTCGACCAGGAAGATACAACCTTGAAGAAAACAGAATCATATAAGTACATCAGGTTTCATAGAGCCAAACATTTCAAGTGCTACTCAACTGGCTTTAGATAAGCCAGTCCTTTATTAGTATATAAGTGCTTTGTTAGTAATTCAATCGCTCGAAGTGGAGTCTAAAGAGATGAGTTTTCAGTCTCCCCCGGAAGATGTGTAAGCTTTCTGCCGTCCTGATTTCAACGGGGAGCTCATTCCACCATTTTGGAGCCAGGATAGCAATCCCACGAGTTTTTGCTGATGGGAACTTGGGTCCTCCTCGCAGTGAGGGTGCAGCGAGCTGTTTGGCTGATGCAGAGCGGAGTGCACGTGCTGGGGTGTACGGTTTAACCATGTCCTAGATATAGGAAGGGCCAGATCCATTCGCAGCATGGTACGCAAGTACCAGTGTCTTGAAGTGGATTCTAGCAGTTACCGGAAGCCAGTGAAGGGGATGTCCCAATGAACTCTCCCAGCTCAGGCTGGGAACAGTTAATTGATGTCCCCAGGGTCCCGAAGTCAAGAACCAGGGGAGGAGAAGAGGGAACATGTGTATTGAGCGAGCCCAGACCAGTAATCGGGCGTACCAAAAAGTATTGGTGACGAGTGCGACTCCTGTGGGGTTAATTAAGACAGGAAAGGGGCGAGTCTCTGGGTCCAGCAGCGTGGCGTAGAGAAACGAACGGATCGTCTGTAGAGAGCCACCTACAGGACCGGAGTAGTTGAGTTCGAGGTTGAACTGTTCTGACTTGACGAAAAAGGAAGGCCCTTTTCTAACAGTGAGAACTGGATTGTTAGTTGTAGCCGTGGAGACAACAAAGGGGCTGAGTCTGACGTCTCTTAGACCCACACTAGGATCTATTGTTTGACAGGGAAGTGACGTTTGTAACGACGATGTTGGGCGATTCGACGTCTATGTGAGAAATCGTTGAGTCCTCCTATTGCAGGGGTTCGACTGGGTCTTTTGTCGTGTCCAAGACGCAGGGGTCCGGAGAACAGTAGAGGTGCGGACTGATGACCGTTGAGGAGGACCGGACCAGATGGACGTACACGGTAGGGCTGGGAAAGACGTCGATTAGGTCTTACGGTCGCCGAGCAAACCAGAAGTTGGAGGGATTTAAGAGGGTGTGTGGTGCGGCGTANAGGGTGGAAAAAGTATGTGAACCCTTGGATTTAATAACTGGTTGACCCTCTCTGATATGCAACTATAGGAAACGTTTGGTTGAGGTTATTGCTGCCAAAGGAGGGTCAACCAGTTATTAAATCCAAGGGTTCACATACTTTTTCCACCCTGCACTGTGAATGTTTACATGGTGTGTTCAATAAAAACATAAAAACATACAATTGTTTGTGTGGTTTTAGCTTAAGCAGACTGTGTTTGTCTATTGTTGTGACTTAGATGAAGATCAGAACACATTTTATGACCAATTTATGCAGAAATCCAGGAAGTTCCAAAGGGTTCACATGCTTTTTCTTGCAACTGTATATCAGTATATTTGAATGCATTACTGTGATCGTCTTTCATATTTAAAAAGCACTATTTCCATCAAACTACTTTTAAAAATATGCTCCATAAAGCAACTGTAGACGGCAGATTCATATATCATGGGATGGAAACGCCAAGGTTGGCGCTCTGACGCTGCCTCAATGCTTTTTTCATGCAGAAGTGGGCGTGACCAAATCTAAAATGGGTCGGAAAAACATAAGAAACTTGCTTCATCTCCCCACTAGCATTGAAAAAATAAAACACCAATTACATATAAAATCCCCCCATATAATAAAAATGACCTCAACAAAATAACTGTAGTTAGCTTTAAATATAAGAAATTAGGATATTGAATTTGTACATATCTGGAGTTTTAAATTTGCCCTAAGCAATATTTGTTATAACATAATTAGCTTACTGTTATCTGTAGGGTTTGACAGCAAACATTTATTTTCTGCCAATTGAGAAAGCAATCTGACCATCTTTTTATGGGTGTGAGGCTCCTCTGCTCAGGGTTAGCATTAACGGCGTCGTCAATTGTTAACTATTTAAATAAATGGGAGGTTTTATTATGGACATCAAACATTATACTATCACATAAATAAGACAATTGAGGCCAGAAACGTAGATCCAACTAGGCCAGCACTCTCTGTTATTGCATTGCTTGCATACATTCTGGTTAAAATCCTTTAAAAAGCATCTCCATTCCATCAGAAGTAGTGTTGTTTAATGACTAGAAGCACAAACAAATCAATACTGAGAGAGCAAAAAGGTTAAGAGTTCAGGCCAACGACTGCCGACAGAAAACTATTGTTGTGCAGGAAATGCAGAACCTCAAGGCGTAAATATACAACAACATAATTATAAATATATCTAGCACCAACAATGTAACCAAGGGCAATGTATCTGATCTTTTTTAGTCGATTTCACCTCATCATACACTGGGCTGATAGTGCAGAGCTTGCCTGTGTGCGTGTTCTTCTTCATAATAAACATGCATATTATCCCCTGATACTGTAGTTTGACCCTATTCCATAAAGAGTTGAAAGGTGAAAGCTATTGTGAATGGAAAGCAGCCATTATCACAAAGCAGAGGTTTGAGTGCAGCAGTCTACAAAGATCATTGGTCAAGGATAATCAACATTGCTATCATGTGCGTCTTTTGGGATCAGGAGATCAAGGTAAAAACATTTCCTGAAGCACTGGGCTCGCTTTTGAATATTCTTCTGAGGCAGGAGGATGATGGATCAACAGGCTGAGGGTAAAGAGCAAGGACAAAACCATCAGGTGCTGATTCTTCTCCTCACACTCGTCCATAGTCGAGCTTTGACGTGCATCAGGTTGTGTTTGTGTACGCCAACAAAAGCATCATAATGGAGGAAAGGTGAATGAGGCCGACAGGGGAGAAGAGAAAAGGTAGGAAGGACAAAACATACCATTCATAAATGAATTCTTGTAGATATTTTGAAGCTGAATTTGTTCAAAATGAATCGCAACAAACATTTCAAATGCTACTCAACTGGCTTTAGATAAGCCAGTCCTTTATTAGTATATACTGTAAGTGCTCTGTTAGCAGTTTCTTTGATAGTAATTCTATCGCTCGAAGTGGAGTCGAAAGAGATGAGTTTTCAGTGTCCCCCGGAAGATGTGTAAGCTTTCTGCTGTCCTGATTTCAATGGGGAGCTCATTCCACCATTTTGGAGCCAGGATAGCAAACCCTAGTGTTTTTGCTGATGGGAACTTGGGTCCCCCTCGCAGTGCGGGTGCAGCGAGCTGTTTGGCTGATGCAGAGCGGAGTGCACGCGTTGGGGTGTACCGTTTAACCATGTCCTGGATGTAGGAAGGGCCAGATCCATTCGCAGCATGGTACGCAAGTACCAGTGTCTTGAAGTGGATTCTAGCAGTTACTGGAAGCCAGTGAAGGGAGTGGAGGAGCGGTGTGGTGTGGGAAAACTTTGGAAGGTTGAAGACCAGACGAGCCGCTGCATTCTGGATGAGCTGCAGAGGTCGGATGGCACATGCAGGTAGACCAGCCAGGAGGGAGTTGCAGTAGTCTAGGCGTGAGATGACGAGAGCCTGGACCAGAACCTGCGCTGTTTTCTGGGTCAGCTGGGGACGTATCCTCCTGATGTTGTAAAGAGTGTATCTGCAGCAGCGGGTTGTAGCAGCAATGTTTGCAGTGAAGGACAGTTTGTTATCTAGGGTCACACCCCGATTCCTTGCAGTCTGAGTCGGGGAAACAACAGATGTGCCGATGTTGATTGTTTGGTCAAGAGTGGGACAATCTTTTCCCAAAAGGAAAAGCGGTTCAAATCTTGTCAAGGTTGAGCTTGAGGTGGTGAGCAGACATCCACTGAGAGATGTCAGCTAGACAAGCAGAGATGCGTGCGACGACCTGGGTCTCTGAGCAGGGAAAGGACAGAATTAATTGGGTGTCGTCAGCGTAGCAGTGGTATGAAAAAACCATGCGGGCTAATGACTGATTCGAGCGAGTTTGTGTACAAGGAGAAGAGGAGGGGACCGGGAACAGAGCCCTGAGGGACCCCTGTAGTTAATTGACAAGGGTCGGACTCGGACCCTCTCCAAGTTACCCTGTAGGTGCGGTCTTTGAGGTATGAGGTGAGGAGGGAAAGTGCAGAGCCTGAAACTCCAAGTTCTGGAGAGTGCGAAGGAGGATCTGATGTTCACCGTGTCGAATGCAGCAGACAGGTCCAGAAGATGATGACAGAGGAGAGGGAGGCTGCTTTAGCGTGTGCAGTTCTCAGAGACAGCAAGGAGAGCAGTTTCTGTTGAGTGACCTGCCTTGAAACCAGACTGGTGCGGATCCAGAAGGTTGTTCTGATGGAGATAACAGGAGAGTTGTTTAAAGACAGCGCGTTCAAGTGTTTTAGACAGGAACGGGAGGAGAGAGACAGGCCTGTAGTTTATAACATCAGACGGGTTGAGAGTGGGTTTCTTTAGGAGAGGGTTTACTCTTGCCTCCTTGAGACTGTTTGTAAAGTGACCAGAAGTTAGAGAAGTGTTGATGAAATGGGTGAGAAACCTATTTTTTTATTAAATGCTTTTTTCCCAACAAAACTATATACTGTACATCTTAGCTGTTTTAACTTTAAGAAATATGAAGCCCGAACTAGCTTAGTTCATTGTTGGTTTTAGTCTTTTAAATGGGATTTTTATTTTATTTTCAACAAAACAATTATACAATAATGCCAATGTCTTCCTTTAATCATCTCATGATGTATCAAGTCTGAATGCTTGTCTGTAAGCAATGTAGAGCAATGAAAAAGTAGCTTGAAATGAACAATTCAAATATTAAGTTCGTATTGTGATAATAGCAAATTCTAAAAGTAAAAAATAAACTCTACCAGACACTCAATTCAATCTAGTTCTGAAAAGTGAAATCATTAACGTTTCTATTTTTCCATGTTTCCATAGCACCACCAAGGGCTGGAAGACATCAGCCCCTCTGAAGAGGTGACAGATACGGAGGATAATGAAGAGGAGGACCTGGGAGTCCTGGACGACCAGCGGAGCATCATCCTCCACCTGCTCTCCCAGCTCAAACTGGGCATGGACCTTACACGGGTAAGGAAACTACAAAAATAAACTGTGCAGGCTCACGAAAATAAGGTTTTCTGGTCATAAATGAGATTTTGTTGAGCCATTCCCCTAAGAAATGGTTTCCTTTCAAATCTCTGGGGTTTCACAGGTGGTGTTGCCTACCTTCATTTTGGAAAAGCGATCACTCCTGGAGATGTACGCCAACTTCATGGCCCACCCTGACATGTTCCTGTCAATCACAGCGGGGGCCACAGCCGAGGACCGGATAGTCCGGTTTGTGGAGTATTACCTGACCGCCTTCCACGAGGGCCGGAAAGGTGCCGTGGCCAAGAAGCCCTACAACCCCGTGCTGGGGGAGACCTTCCACTGCTCCTGGGAAGTGCCTCGGGACAAAGTCAAACCTTTGGTCAGATCCAACCAGGGGTCCTCCTGGGAGCCAAGCAGGGGCCCCAACAACACGCAGCAGGGCGCTGACTCACCAGCAGACTGCTACACTGTCCGGTTTGTGGCCGAGCAGGTGTCCCATCATCCACCTGTGTCTGGGTTCTACTGCGAGTGCCGGGAGAAGAGCATGTGCGTCAACGCCCACGTGTGGACCAAGAGCAAGTTCATGGGAATGTCTATAGGAGTGTCCATGGTGGGAGAAGGTGAGATACATCTCAACATGACCTCGCTGTAAAAACGTTTTTTTAATACAGTAATATAACAGCAATCCAGTTGAACATACTGCAAAAATAATGCAATATTGATCATGTCACAATGATGAGTTTAAACCAGGAAACAAGTTCAAAAGTAACTCTTACCAGCACTGAACAAAAATAAATGTAATTCACATTTACTGTAATATGTGCTCAAACTTTTGCTCCAAAAATGGATTCCAACCAAAACATGCTGCCATTAAATATAGCTCACGTTTGCAGCATTAGTAGCTGAAGGAACAAAAGGTCAAACAGTTCTCAAATATTTGTTTTCTTCTGGAAGATCTCACTTTACAGTCCATCACAGCCTCCTGTCCTGAAGGGAATATAAGGCTGCATGTCACTTATCAGGATTCATGTCATAGATTTTATGAAACAGGCATATCGAGACCCACACAGACTATGATCCCGCTCCCATGGCAGTCAATAATCCAGTCCTCTCTTAGCACCATTGCACCATGTACAGTACGCTGCTGGGGATGAGTCACCCTGAGCACAGACACAGGAAGTCCTTGAGCCCGATCGACTGTTTCTGGACACCTGAACTCATCCAGTCAGACAGTACGGCTTTCTCAGGCTTTACCGCCCCCCCCGACCGGCTGCCTGATGCTGCCTATTAGAGCACATTCTGACCCTCACCCCGGGAACTATTGATTGCTGGATATTCTTTTGCCAGGGCTGCAACCCTGATAGCAGTTGATACAGGGTTTTAGGAATAGCCTGGATTTCACTGATTGGCAGTGAGTCAGCAACAGAGAGGGATACAGCAGCTGACTCAGCCAGAATGATGGCTTTTGATTGGACCTTTACAACATTGTGATTAGGGCTCAAGTTGGCCTTTTCAATCAGCACAGGCTTAGTGTACACTTTCAAACGGTCATACTATGGCTTAAAGTACATGATTATTATAGCTACACAAAGTAGAGGGCGATATGGTCAGATGAATGTTACTTCCATCATGTGAACATTGTTCATTTATGCTATCCATTCTTTGAAACCATTGTCAGTACCTACAATAGTTAGATACTGACATTTCATTTCCATTTAGAGTGACCTTTTCTAACCTTTACTAATTATGCAGCTTTAGAGGTGCTGCTTGGTGGATTTTGTTACCTTTTAGACTAAAGACTGCTTATAAGTATTGCACATATTCACCTCTATAATTGGTATGCTGTATAGAGTTTGGCATTTTGATTGTCGACTTCTTTTTTAATCGACTTTTATACAATCTGATTTATTTTTGCAACTGTGGAATCACTGCCTGCTGGTTATTGGAGAGAATGCAAGTTTAGAGCTCAGGTAGAATTAGGAATGCGCGACTAACTTATTTGAAAGAGTATTGTTCACAGATTGGTTGCTCCTTCATAAAAAAAAAACACCTCATGTCTCGTGTTTAGGCTTACAGGGTGACATATTGTACTGATACAAGTTATCATACATGTCACACATACAGTTGAGCTTTTCAATAATAATTCATCATGGTAGTCCTACTGTAGAAAATAACCTATTCAGAACCACATAAAGGCTTTTTGTCATCACACTGGTGCCACATAGAGTTTATCTTTGTGCACATTTTGGTGAGAAACATGATTATGACAAACAGTTAGACAATCATCTCACGGGCATTAGAGTTGTTGTTGTTGTTGTTTATTACACACTAATCCATGCTGAAGAACACAGATGATGCTGGTGTCGTTCATGTGTAAAGACTCTCATGTACTCGCAAACACAGAAGAAGATATTAACTGTTGCTGTGTATTTTGCATTACATAGTATAGAAAACAATTAGGCCGAATGCTGCCTTCATTGTGGTTACATAAATAAACTGGTTTTATTGCCTATACACAAGATATGAAAACTCTAGCAAAAATTACTCAACTTTATTTCTTACATGCAGGAGCACACTGAAGTGCCTGGTTATTTAAAGTGGACCTATCAAGCAAAATGCACTTTGTGAGGTATTTTATACATAAATATGTGTCCCCGGTGCGTCTGGGAACTCACGCAGCGTCAGAAAATAAAACCCTCTCTCTTTTCCTCCGTACCCAAATCTTTTAAAAACGGCTGTACAACGAGCGGACCCACAGATAATATGCCGGTGTGAGTACCATATGTGTTCGGGGTACCATCCAANTTGGTGGCGTTCTGAGCATGTCAGTTTGAATTATGACATCATCGTGTTCCATGGCGAGGGATGGCCTAGCATCGAGCGAACGCGAACTTTGGCGCCAAATCACGGCTGCGCCGTGCGAAAGAAAAAAAGTTCCGTGATAACTTTAGATCGCCCAAAAAAATCGCGTTTTTCCAACGCCAAATTCAAAATGGCCGACTTGCTGTACGTTATTTTATACCCCTCCAAGAGGCTTTTTTGCTCGTCTCCGCACCCTAGATATGCGTAGCGAGTTTCGTTGGTTTACGTGAAAGTTAAAGTAGGGGGAGTTAACGTTAAAAACGGAAGTGGGCGTGGTCTACGCAATTTTTTACGCAAAGTTCCGGTACCAATTACACATCGCTATTTTCACGACTTGTGAGCGCCCATGTGACTCGGTTGGCGTGGGCTACCTACTGTCATGATTTAGGCCACTTTTGCCCGTCTTTTGCCCGGTTTTGTGTGGGTTTTGCATGGTTATCGCTCGCGTTGCGAGCGACTAAATTGATCCTACCGATATCAATCTTACCGATATCAATCATGCGAGTTGCAGTCACGTGGGCTCACGTGACTGGGCTCACGCGGCCTATCACCCGTCACGATTTCCGAACCTTTTCTGTGCTTTTGCCGGTCTTTTTCCCTGTTTTGTGTGTGTTTTGCAGGTTTATCGGTCGCTGCGCGACCGATTTCAATAGGGTCTTCGCCGACCTAGGTCTCAGACCCTAATTATTATTCTACAATTGAGGATTTTCCAGAGAGGGTTATTTGTGAATATACGACCCTCCGGAGCGTTTGCAATCAACGGGAGCATATGCTGCAAATTGTTGTTTCTTACACGACCACTAGAGGTGCTAAACTTTAAAACGTAACGACAGTATAGATCGTAATAAGCTGCTGAACAATCTACCTATTTGGTCGTTTTTTGGAGGACAGGCTGGTGAACACATATATCAGCATCTTTCTCATTATCACTGTAATACTGAGCATGCTGATATTAAAAACGTACTGTTGACTCTTGGCATTTGACTGTTTTTCCCAATCTTAACCCCTGTAACTCTCTGACTATCATGCACTCTGTTTTGTGCAGAATGGACAAAAGCAACCAACAACTTCATAGGTTAGTACAAGACAAAGAGAGGGTATGCTCTGGCCGGGAACAAAACAAACAGTCCAGTCGAATGATCTGTTTCACATTAGCTCAGGGGTTATTTGGTGAGAGGGGGAAGGCTGTGGACACATTTTACAAGAGAGCAATAAAGCACGCAGGAGCAACAATAAACCATTTGGTCTTTAGGCGACTTGTGTTTTGTTTAGTCGCATTAGTGTACTTTGAACTGGCAGTGCAGGCGGCGGATGGCAGGAAATAAAGATCAGAGGGGACAGAGACTCAGAAGGGGAAGCTGAAAAGGTTTTAAAGATATACAGGGCAGCCTAGGAAAAGTAAACAGAGAAACAGGGAGATGAAGAGATAAAGACAAAGTGAGTGTGAGACAGGAAGAGACGGGCGGCGAGAGAAGAGGCAGAGCTTTTTATTTATGCACGACTGTGTCTGTTGTTCTTTATTGTACATGTACACCTCTGCACATTCCTCTAATGGACGAGTCATTTTCAGCTGCAGTATAACCAACAGAAAAACCACTGACTACCTTCAGTAAACGGGTCCATTCAGGAGGCTGTTTTGGCTGCACTCTCTGTGCCTTACTCCTGTACGTCTCTAACTCTGATAAATTGCACTGTTTGGGGCCTTTCTCTGCGCACCAGATCATATTTCATGCCACACAGCACAGGAGGGAGAGAGGGAGGGTCAGAAGGAGAGGAGGAGGTATAAGAGGAATATGAAAAAGAGGAAGAAGAGGGAATGAGGTTAGAGTTGCTAGAATTTTAGGGCGAAAGACAAGCATTTTCAAACTGTGACATCTTTCTTACATACAGATATTTATATAGTCAACTGTGGATGGTTTGAAGAGTATAATCCCTAAAAAATATGTAATGCCAAAATGTGGGCTTAATGAATATCCTTGAGTGGGTGAGTATTCGATGTGAACAGACCTAAATGTTGGCTGAGGCTTCCTCTGCCTTTTTATTTGCAAGATGTCTCTATTTTGGTGTGGGAGGATGAATTCAGTCTGCCATCAACTTCCTTTCATGATGACCAGTAAAACCATCTCTTTCATATGCCTCTGACTGCAGTCACCAATTTTATTTTCATAACCAAAACATTAGCTGGTTTCTTTCCCTTCTGTTGTAAATGATCTCCCTGTGTGTGGATGCAAAACAGTGATTACTTGAAAGCTCAAGCCTCAATCATGGTGGTGTGGAGGCAACACAGCAGATGTTACTTTGGGGTTAAACATCAGTTCTTTTATGCAGAATGTGCTTATCCTGACACAATCGAACTGGCCGGGAATAGATGCTGGCACACACAAAGACCTAGAAAAACATGAGCAGAGAAAGGCCCCTTCAAAATGACCTCTTATTTACTGCTGTCTAAACTCACTCCCAGATCCACGTTTATTTTCTGTCACACGCTGTGAAGCCACTAACATAGCTGCTTATAATACACAGTGTGTGTGTGTGGGGGGGGGGGTCAGGCAAGGCTGAAAACTCAAACAATGCCATGCATATGTCTTTTGAATGCCTGAATATAAAAAGGTTTATAATTGATGACAGCAAATACAGACAAAAGAAAATGCATTTAAATCTTCAACCCTGAATGCTTGATAAAGCAGCCTTTGAGCATTTGTTGAAGGTAGCCGGATGAGAGCAGAATTAGAAGCAGCTGGAGAGCGGAAGAAAAATAAGTATGTAATTCTGAGTTCACAGAGGAAACTAAGAGATAGGGCGGGTTGGAGGAGGGTGCAGGAGAAAAGGGGGAAAAGATAGTGGGGAAGATGCAAATGGTCCTGCGTGGATAAGCAGGGAGCCAATCTGAGGCGACATATGGAGCAGTGTGGAGAAGGAGGTCCTTCAGCACAGACCTTATCTGCCGAATGATTTCTCTTCAGCCTGATTGAATGACTAATCTGCGGTTCTGACAGCATAACAAGGCTGAAATAGAGCTGGAGGAGGTGCAAGGAGCAGCCAACCTGGGGACACTGCAGGGTGAACCGCTGGAGGAGAGCCCAGAGACATAGTAAAGGAATAAAGGAATAAAATGATTGACAATACATATAGGGAGCAAACAGTATAATGCTGTGAATTGCCAGTCAAAACAAATGAGTCATAGGTCAAATAACAGAAAAGAATAGCAATAACCACAGGTGAGATAGCGGAACAATGCTACATGGCGTCAGACAGCAGTCTTTCTCTTAAGAGTATGGATAAGTGAACATGAACATTGAGTCATTTACCATGCAAAGGTCCCTGAGGAGAGTCACCTGCAGCAGGCCTTACCACCACCGCTCGCCACTGATTTGCTCATTAGACCTCCACAAGTAAGCAGAGTTCATTATGAGCATTCCTGATGCAATTATTCTGCAAATGGAATCTAATTAAAAAACCTGCATTCAACTGCCCCTTTGTTTTTGCTTCTTTGTGTCCATACCTGTTATTGTCAAGAGCGCTCACTTTCCAATTAATGCTGTATAAATAAAAATAAAAACAGCAGGATGGAAAATGATGTTAGCTTGTGATTCATTTGTTGCAACATTAAGTTTCACAATTGTGATGGAAATGAGAGAATCTGCTGCTGACAGCAACTCAAGACAGTATATATAGTAACTGATGACTCATTTAAATGAATGTCCAAGTTATTTTTTCATAACCATTAGAAATATATGTTTACACCCTAACTTGATAGAGGAATATTTAAAGGGACACTCCAGCTATTTAGTAGTACACTACCAGGAAGGTGGATGACTTGTAAGAGACAAATTAGTCACTTGTATTATTTAAGACAGACATTTTTTTAAATATTACAGTTCCCATAATGCAACTCAACACGACTGGGCCATCTCTCCTTGGTAAATGTTTCTGTCTTTAAGACCTTTTGCTTCCAGTTTGTAATGCAGGTTTGCAACAACCCTGATTACTTGAGGCTTATTTAATGATCTATGCCGACGCTGGCATTGTGTTTCTATCGAGACAGCGATCCCTCAAAGTTCAAATGATTTCCTCTTTGACCTCTGGACGTGCATACGACAGCTTATGTATAATGCAGGCTAGCAGTAAGTAAGGCTAGCAGTAAGTAAAGCAGAGGTAAACAAAGAAACAAAACTCAACCAGCTGTTTATACGTTTTCAAGGCTGCGCTCCGACGGTGAGCAAAGAGCACTTCCCATGTGAATACATCCTATGTATCAAAGTAATTCATTTGATTGTAAATGATTAATGAGATCCGCCAATCAACTACGCAACTTCATCATTATGCGGCATTAGGTTATACGGTATGTTGAAGTCTTTACAGTGGAATAAATGTGCGCTCTCACTCTTTCTCTCTAACCTATTGGGTTCTCTATTTCTTGATCATTATTTGCAATTGCAGTGCAACTCAGATTTGAAAAGGTTGACTCAATTCTTTCATGTTTCAACTAAAAGTAAAAAGATGTAGGTTACTGTGTGTACTAACTTAGTATTAGTGGTACACAGGTTGCTAGGAGAGTGTGATAAGGGACTGTATTACTTTCTGAAAACATTGCCAGTGGCAAATTACTAAGAGGACAGAATGAGAAATAAAGCAAGTTCTTTAAACAACCAAATTCAACTCTTAAAAACGAGATGAGTGACACACGGGCCGAGAGGAGTGTGACTCTGAGCTTACATCATGCTGTTTCCAGATCCCAATGCGTAAGAGCTCTGTTTCATCTGGGCTTAAGCTGCTCCCTGTTGAGAGATAAGGAGCCATGTGGTGGTGCATGTTTAGAACCTTTGATTTGAGCATATTCACATTCAGGAGCCTTGCTACAAAGCCAGCCATGCAAGACACATTGACTTTCTGTGCAGACCGTACAGCTCTTTGATATGACCAGACATTAATCATTAAAGGACTATTGATTTCTGGAAAGGAGCCACATTAAAAGATAATGAAAAGAGGCTTAATATGCCATTCATAACGAGATAAATGAAGCAAATGTGTTCAAGTCACACAAATGGTTGATAAATAAGCTTGATAATTCATATCTCTTTAATAACTTATTGTGCTCTTGTATAATACAGGTGGCCAGAAAAAGGATTATAAAAGTAATTCAAAGAAAACTGTTCGATTGACAATGTGATGCATTTGGTTTCATTTGTTAATTATGACCTTTAGTTTGAGCATTTTCAACACTTTCATTTCACCCTTAATTGTTTCCAATGGCTTTTTATATATATATATCACTATGTTTTAAAGGAATATATATATATATATTCCTTTAAAACATAGTGATTCATGCATCATTGTAGACTCACTCCATCTGCTTGCTTTCATCTAAACAATCAAACAAATCTGTGTTTGAATGTATCCACCTATCTTGAAGAACTGGCCTCTGTTTTGATCCACAACAGGATCCAACAAAGATACAAAAATGAACAGTGAAAGAATGATGCAAAAAGGCAATTATGTTACTTTAAATATTTTTAGTTCAGGTGCAATTCCTTATTTTTTCTCAAGAGAAGCTATCGTGATCAGGCCATAATTCTACATTCAGAATAAAAAAAGGACTTTTCGGTCACCCATGATATAACAGTAAGTCTTGCTGAATGTGTCCTCATTTTTTCTTTAATTAAAGGACATTTCTTTCCGCATCCATTGGTCAATGGCACTGATGCAGTTTGAACAAGTGTCATCCTAGTCACATTTGTAAAAAGGTGAATATAATACAAAGTCTAAATGGGTGTCACCTGCATAAGAGCTGATGTAATATAAAGTATGAGATGGGATGTTGTGTATGCAAACAGTGGGAAAGGCATCATAATATAAAACATAGTAGATAGTAAGATATGTGTATAGCCAATACACAGCCATTGTGAGGTTGAATTCACTAAGCTATCATCAGTTTTATGTTGATCCCTATTTGTTATGGAACAAAGTCTATAGCATTAGCACGATATTGTATTTAGGTGGATTACTGAACAGGTTGAATCCATCCGCTTTAGAGCAACATTACTCAAACCTGCTTCTTTGGCTTTTTGAAAACATGTCCACAAATCACAGCAGAGTTTAAGTGCGCTCTAAAGGTTAGCCTGCAGCTACAGATAACACCCCCACTAACGAAGTGAGTCACAGAGTCAACAGGCCATCGTTCACATGTTGAGAGGAATAAAGGAAGTGCCTGGTTATCTCTGGTCTCGGCCTAGCCTCTGCGATAGAGCCTTGAACAAATGACTTGTTTGCAAAAATGAATGCTGACGCCCAGCCATCAGATCTGCTATGCTCTTTACATTATATAGGAGTTATGGACAGTGTAATCAGAAAGCAGAATTGACCCAGACCAATCCTGAGGCATCAACAGGCCTGCTTTGCATTGTGTTCTTTTTGGGCCTTGGCTTTGTTTTCAGTTTACACAATCATTATTAATCATTTAAATACAGCCACAATCTAATAGTATAGTTTTGTTCTCATAACCAGACATTGCTGTTATAACAAAGTAGTCTTATCCAAATAAAAGCCATGATATAACTAGTTTCAGGAAATGCCCCCCTCAAAAAGTATGTTTACTTTGAAGAGACAAAGCCCTTTTAGTGTGGGTAGGAATTATGACTTGTCCATTTAGAGCAAAGGGGGGAGTAAGGTAATGTTACACAGTGTTTACTGAAGGAGGAGGTGATGGATGGATGGGTCAACAACATGTCAGACTAACAAGAGTGACCACAGTTCAGTTTCTACCAACATTGTTTTGTTTGAACCCTAACCACGGCGATTTCCAGACCATAACCAAACCTATATGGAATTGCCCCATAATGAATGAAGCACTTTTGGGATCCTATGTTACACAATTTGGGGATGTGGGAGAGAAACTCCCTCTGGAGGGAACACAGATTTTAGTCTCTGCAGACCATTTACATGCACTTCAACCTGTAGAACACTACAGGAAAGGGAAACCCCCCAAAAGATAATAGGGCCCTGAAAGTGTTTGTGAAACAGTAAAATCCAGTGTTCCTTTGTGTCTCTATCCATGGTGCTGAAACATAGTCCACCCATAACTCGGGCCATTTTTAAAGGCAGCTCTAACAGTTTTGCCTGAAGCTATTAATTAAACCGTCTTGAATGCAAACAACTCACACTTCACATTCTTCTAGCAATTGTTCCTGCCAAGAAATGTAGCTACAAGCAACGTTTCCACTGTCTCTGAGTTTGCATACCTACTTGATGATAACACCAATAATGTGTGTAAGGCTATTTAACTGGAAAACAGAGTTCAAGACATTTTTCCCCAATTGTACATGCCTGTTACCAGAGGATGTGGCCTGCTGTGGTGAGTACACTGACTTTGTGGGTGGAGATATGGGGGACATGTGATAATGAGCTATTGCTTTCGACACCCACAGGCCTGGTGCACTTTAAAACCAAGTGAGAGAAGAGGCTGGTCGGGGAGTATGAAATGGAAAATGACAAGACTGTTGGATCTCCACTTACTCTCTCCAGCTGAGCATCAGTTTTAACGCAGCACTGGGACTAATTTCTTAGCAGTTTGCAGGCAGTCTGCCTTTGTAGGCGGGCAAAGGTTTAGATGGAATAACTTGCACACATTTCCCACCAGTCCCGGGGCTTGAGAAATGGGACAGTGAGGATTTCTAATTGAGTCAATTACGAGGGTATGTGTGAAGGATAGCTGAATGCTCATGTTTTACATTTAAATCTGCAATACATCACAAGGGACGGTCTTATCTCCTGCATGTGAAAATGCCAAATTCTTCTGAGACCCCATTTACACGCAAACGCATACGAAACGCAAACGAACCGAATACTATATGAAAAAAGTCTTCCGTTCACACGAGACCGCTCGGGAGTGCTGGAGACGCTGTAGTACATATGCCGGGCGTGTAAGTGGCGCTGTACTTGCGCCACAAAATACACCAAAAGTGAGCAGCAGAGGTAGGGAGAGGTGAGGCTATGGCTTCATCGTTATCAGGAAATGATCGTATAGGGTGTACACACGGAGCCGTTGGCCCCCCAGAGCGTTCCGTTTGCAGATCTATCCTTGGGACCCATTTATCGTTTGCGGGGTCTGTTTCCGCGTTTCCTCGTCTGAACGAACGGGCTATACGAAAGAGAAAAGTTACAACCGTTTGCGGTCTCGTGTAAACAGCCCATTAGTTAACTTGGGAGTTAACCACATGCTTGTAGCTCTGATCATCCATCTCGCTATGCCCACGTCAATAGATGAGGCTTTTGGCAGTCTGGCGACACTGCTCTAACACCTTTAACAGGAATATCAGAAAATACTCAGCTTTATGTTTCTAAAGGCAACCGGCTCAGCACGGAGGTTTGAGATGAGAGATGCTTTCCCTCCGCCTACAGGGAACCGTAAGACGCTCACTAATGGATTATAATGAGCTTAATTTGCTCCAGGATGAGTGATAAGGCTGAGAGCACCGAGGCATGTCGTAAGCCTCCATTTTACACATATTTAATACTGGGGAAGTAAAAGAGGGGTGAGAAAATGGAATAAAGGCACTTGTAGAAAAGTGGCCTGACGCACACACATGTGCACACACACACACACACACACACAAAGGTCTATATAAATTCTGTATATCATCAATTTCTAGTGGAGGATTTCTCTCCGCAACAAAAGGGCATTTATTTTGATGCAAGCACACTGCCTCTACCACTTCAGGATGCAGCATCTACTGCCTGCAGCTGACCCTCCTCACAAATACAAATCTCCTGCAGAATAAAAAAGCAAAGTCAAAGTCATCTTAAAAAACTAAATTTGCAGAGTAGAAAAAAGGAAACATTTGGAAAACTACCACAAGGGAAAATGCAATGCTGTAAACAGTGCATTGAATTTTAAATAATGTGGTTCATGTAAGTTCAGGCATGATTTTTTCTTTGTAAATACATTTACCGTGGAAACCCTTTATTATAACTCTGAAGAAGAGAACGAAAAATGATCAGATTATATGATAGAAACTACTTTTTGTACCTTTGCTTGAGATTTTATATTCAAAATGTAACTACATTGGGAAGAGGTTAACACAAATGTGTGTGTGTGTGTGTGTGTGTGTGTGTGTGTGTGTGCAGCCAGATTGGTTTCACCTGGCACTTTTGGGAGCTTTTATCATCTGGATGTAATGGGCCCCTGCAAAGCATGCGCTGTTATCTCTGTGGGTTCACTGAGTGTAATCCTGTTTGGGTTTCGGAGCATGATTAAATATGGCAAACACGTAGATCTGAGAATACTGAACGACTGAAAGGGAACAGAACCATTACATTCAAAAAGTTTGCCTTTGTGAAGGTTTGCTGATCCGCGGTATAGAACTATGAGGGGGATAGACGCAGAGTGACGTATAACTTTGTTACCTGTAGCCTGTGAGTACCTGTGGATTAGACCCTTATTTCACCCTCTAACCTCTCTCCTCCACCATCTTGAGGGTGTAATTATTTTCCTCTCATCCTCCATATTACATGCAGACACACACCTACACTCATAAGACGCTTCAATAGTGTCAGGCTTTCAAGTGGGCAAACACAATGTGCTTTTCTGATCTAATTAATGCACCAATTAAGAAAAAGGAAAACTGGCTTCCCAAGGGCAGCTTTGCCCAGGCTTGGCTAATTAAATCTTGGAAGCATGAGTGATATGCTTCCTGATCAGATGTGACAGCCAGTTTCTTTGTGCAGACAGCTACAATAGGTAAGACCACACACTCACATGGCTGCTCATGCACTCGGAAACGTAAACACATGCATGTAAAACAGCAGTGGGTGCAGCGGCTGCCAGGCTTATTGAAAGGCTAAAGCTCGGCTAGATCCTGACATGAGCAGAAAGCAAAATAAAATAATACGTTTGCCCCAGTCTAGGACTTAATACCACAATAGAGAAGGGCAGGAATGAGTCCTAAAAGACAGAAATGAGTCAGCATTTGACCACTTCCGGTTACTTTGTCTCTTTGTCAATCTTTTTTTGTTTCTGATTAGATGCCTGAATTATGTCTATGATTAAAACAACCTTACGAGATTTTCACATTTTGATTGACTACATAAATAAAAACGTGAGTACCCACGGGTGATTGTCAGATTGACATTGGAGTGTCATAAAAATGGAGGTTGTAAACAATAACTAAAGGAAATTAAACGTCATGAAGCCGAACATTAGCGACTTTAGCTTATCGTAGTTAACATGAACTGCTGTGATAGTGATGTAGTTCCATCATAGCCTAACTTAGCTTTTTGCTTCTGACAATTGCTTTTGTGCTTCAAAAGTAATAATTCAATTAACACACTGCGCAGTAATTGATCAAGTATTTTTATTCCCACATAACTTCTAATTAACACTAGAACCGCCAGAGGTCGCTGTGTACCTAAAACCGCCAACGGGTAAAATGTATTGATTTTCAAGGTACAATGTTCAAAAGAACATTGTACCTTGAAAATCAATACATTTTACTCGTTGTCCATCTAGAGGCGGAGCCTCAAGAAGGCATAAAGGGAGGTTCACTCTGATTCTGATCCTGGCCTGCTGCAGCAACCTCAGCCTTCCACCTGTGTTTGTATTTTCACAAATAGAATAAAGGTTTCACAAATCTGAACCTGTGTTATAAAGAATGTTTAGACTCTCTGGGATAATCCAGTCCAGATTTGATGAGTGTAGGTCTAGTGATTTTAGATCAGGACCTGGTCTAATGTGGTCTACATGTGAAAAAAGCACTGAAATCTCCCTTTTTTGTATTTTCACAAATAGAATAAAGGTTTCACAAATCTCAAACTGGGTTATAAATAATCTTTAGACTCTCTGGGATAATCCAGTCGAAATAAATCGGCTATGCAGCGATTTAAGAGGTTCAAACACGGAGGATTGTTCTCTCTGTCACGGTTTGTGAAGGAAGTATTTGTCATACAGAACAGTGAGTTTTGATCGCACAGGGTCAGGGATGAAACTTATACCAATAGAATCTGTGGACTCTCAGCTTTTCAACAACGCTGAAGTTGGCTTCCGATTCAGAGCATCCGATTCGGCAGTTAAGGGGAAAGTTAAGGGACATTTAATTTACAGCGCTGAGAGTGTCACGATTCTCATGTTATGTCACGTTTATAGTTTTGTAGGTTTTTTTTTTTTTGCTGTTTTCCCTGTCATGTTTTCCTTTGGGTTATTGTCTGGTCCTTTTCCCTGTGTTTTCCCTCTTGTCATTAGTTTCCCTGGTGTGTCTAATTGTCTGATTATGTTCACCTGTGGCCCCTGTTTTTTCTCCTCCCTCCTCACCTGTGTCTTGTTGTGTGATTAGTCTTGTGTGTATTTAAGTTCTGGGTTTTCTCTCTGTCTTGGTTGGTTCTTCTTGTGCCAGGACTAGTTCTGCGGTGAGTGTTCTGTTTTGTCATTGTTTATATCATAGCCTTGAAATAAAGGAGTTTTTTCAGTTTATATCTGCATTTGGGTCCTGCTTCCTTCACAAACCGTGACAGAGAGAACAATCCTCCGTGTTTGAACCTCTTAAATCGCTGCATNGTGACTGCTGCTTCCTGTGCCTCATTGAAAATCCTTAGCCTTCCACCTGCCAACCACTATATCTTTGTTGGTTATCTGAAGGACTGAGGAACAAAGAGGTGCAGGTGGAAGGCTAAGGATTTTCAATGAGGCACAGGAAGCAGCAGTCACAAACTGGGTTTTGTCAAACAATGCCATCACACTTAGAGAGATCCGAAGCATAGTAACTATGTGCTGAGATGCATGTTGCACAATGTTAGTTTTTAATAAAATATGATTTTTTTTCAACAACTCATTTGTATTTCTTCATTTACTGTATTTCTGTATACTCAAGCAATCTTTCTCTGCAGAAACCTCTATGTACAGAGCATAGCCCATAAAAGATGAAAGTGCTTTAGATTATGCTCAGCAGTGTTTAGTTGGGTGGTCAAACAATCTAGTATTAAGAATGAAGTGTGTTATATTTGGTGCAAAAGTTTGCATTTGGTAAGTGTTTATTTTGAGTGCAGTTCTTTATTTAGCAGGAGAAATTAGGTGTTTTGCACTTTGGTTTTTTGAATTTTGTTTAGTGTTCTGAGAAACTGAGCAATTAAAAAAAAAATGTGTGTTAGCAATCGAGAAAAACTGTAATGGTGCCTCTGTTAATTGTGTTGTGTTTACCACAATGTCTCACTTGGTCTGATGCTGACAATACCTTGTTCAAAAAAGTGTCAATTGGCCGTGCATTCTACGCTACAGGACAGTGGGAAGCATTTCATGTGTGAACTCTATCAGAACATATTCATCCATCAAAGTCCTATGTGGGGGGGCACAATCACCGAAAAGGCGCTTCTGTATGGATTTTGTGCTGCTGTGAAAGGAAACTGGCTAATGAATCTCAATGACTTGCAATTACAGCTGCTGTACTTACATGCCAGGATCTGCCGAGCGTGTCCAGGAGAGAGCTGCTGGTACTGCGGAGGGACTCCTTCCCCAGGTGCGCTGTGTGGAGAAGCTGTTATTGATTTCAAAGGAAACAGCTTCTTTATTAAAACCCGCATCTGGACCATCTGCTATGAGGATCCTAGAAGTGTTTGTATAAGCTACAGGAAAATGTAACAGGAGTGTATGCACTTAGCCTCTGAATACAACACACATTATGTATTCATGCATGGTCCCCCACATCTGTCATGTTGACTTCATCACTAGCCCCTGATCATTTTATAGAATAAACAAAGCTGACATTGGATATATGATTCCACAATGACGCACAATGCTGTTGACCTTATATATCCCTGAATATAAAGAGGATATTTACCAAGGTCATTTACTGCCAACAGAAACACATTTGCCACATTGGATGCGTTAATTCCCCCAATTCCTTATGTTTACAGACATGCACATATTGAATGTGTCATGGTCCAACTACATTGTGATTGAAAACATCCTTAGGCAGGAATATATTTGCATGTGTGCCAAATGCACATGCAGAGGAATCAAATGAATTATGTGCATTGGTTTAAAGAGGCCCTATTATGCTTTTTAGATTTCCCCTTTCCTGTTGTGTGTTCTATAGAATTGTGTGCATGTAAATGGTCTGCAAAGGCTAACATCCCTGTGTGGGAGTTCCCCCCCGCCCTGCCGGAATCGCCTCCATTGGACTCCTTTGTTTACTTCAGGAAGATAGTGACATCATTATGTAACACTCGGGCTTCTATTGGCTAGCGCTAACACATTGTACGTGATAGGCCAAGGGGCGTGTTATCTCCAAAGCAGTTGACCAATCAAGACAGAACCGGCCATCTATCCATTTAGAGCACACTGGGCTCTGGTTTCAGACATAGGGTGAAAAGAGGTGCTGCAGCACAGGCAGTATAAGAAAAATAAGGAGCTTTTTGAACATTGAAGCATGAAACATGTCTCAGTAGAGGCACAAAATACAAATATGATCCAGAAAAAATAGCAAAGGGCCCCTTTAAATAATTGTTGGCATTTGTGTAACTTGTTAATGGACTGCATTTATGTTTGCCCTTTTCTACTCCACATTAAGTTTTATAACCACATCCAACATTCAAAAACATGTTTAACAAACACTGATGTGTAAAGATCTCATGCAAAGTGCCAAGCTGCTCATCAGGAGAGGTTTGGGGCTGTAAAAAAAGTTTTTTGCAACTTTATATCCATTATTTTGTATAGCATAGACAGAAAACTGCTGATCCACGGACAATATTTGAAGGTACACTTATGATACAATGTCTAGGATAAGATCAGATCATATGGCTAGCTGGTAAGCTAGAACATACAGTAACAGAAAAGCACCAATTGTTCTCAAAAACCCACGGACACTCCCTTTTTAAAAAGCCAAAGATCAAACCAGGTAAATCAGATTCATCGACGGCTGTCTGCCTCCTGAGCCATGTCATCATACCTCCAGTGAGCAGCACCTGGACTAACTAATTGGTGCGTCATTGCTACATGAAAACATGGTCATACATCAAAAGAATGTCATCCCCCTGACAGTTTTCCTGCTCATTAATGTCCACCCTGTGTAAAACAGCCAAACCCCTGCTTCATCGGTAATGAGGCCGAGACTCTAAGTGAGTTTAACGCTCTCCTGAAAATCACAATAATTATATTTCATCTTTAAGATACATGTAGCCATGATAAAGTAGATTCATTAAAACACGGTTGCCATGGATGCGAGTGAAACCCTATTGTCTTTGCTCATAACATTTTAGCAAGCGATGCAGGGAGCTATACAATATCACAAAACGGCATGTGAGGCTTTTGCATGTTTCTAATGCTTTTAATGTACCGGTACTTCATTAACTGCACAATGAGCGCAATTGATGTCCTTACATTTCAGTCTCCATTATTCAAATTCTCTACTTTCTTTGTTTTCACTCTCAGTGCATACACCTCACTTCAATCAACATTATGAATAATTTCGATATTTAATCGATGTTTCCTCAGAATAAATAATATGATGAAGCAAAAGCTACAGACAGTAAACTGATGTTACAATATTTGGGTAAATGGCCTAAAAACTAATTTAAAGTTTATAATAATGAAGGTTTATTTTTGAAATATTGGGTGATCAAAAGTATCCAACCTTAGTCACTTAAGATCAAATATGATGTACATCAAGTGACAGTAATGGCATATATCTATTTTTCAAAGAAAACACACCTCCCATTATGCTATCAGAGTCAATACAGACTAGAAGGGCAGCCAAGGTTGTGCTCACTCAGTATGCATATCTTCATGGTTAATCATGATTCAAAGCACACACTTAGTAACTTGACAAATTGACCTGTATTGGAGGTTTGGGGATGTATTTTCCATGCACGCGACATTTTATTTATCATATCCTTATTGATATGCTCTATGCCCGTTAAAAAACATACACAAGACCACACTGCCAAATCAAATGTTTCCATCTGAGACAGACATGAATAAGCTCTGACAGGATATTGTAGACCCAGTATAAGCTATTATCTTTTTAACTGCTTCCTTTTTTCCTGCACTACGTCTTCCTCCCTTTGTACCATGGAAAAAGATTTAATGCCTGCATTTCGCCAGCTATTTCACAGCTCTAACTTTGACATATACTTCTTGAAAGGCATGAATCAATGCTCCCCTCCTGCTCATATGTATGCACTTCAACATAGACACAGTGCATGTAAAGTATGCATTAGTTGAAGTTGCTTGTGTTATTGGAAGTGGACTAAGTCATAACAGCCGTGTTTGAAATATATGTCTTCCTCCTGTGTAAACTCTAACCAGCCCACATTCACATGGAATGTAGTTTGTGTAAATTAAGTATTTCAAAATACCCTTTTCAGGCAAGTTTGGTCTTCTAAAAGTTAAAGAGGCCATATTTTGCTCATTTTCGGGTTCATGTTTGTATGTTGTGTCTCTACTGTGACATGTTTCCATGCTTTAATGTTCAAAAAGCTCTTTATTTTTCTCATACTACCTGTGCTGCAGCACCTCTTTTCACCCTCTGTCTGAAACCAGAGCCCAGTCTGCTCTGATTGGTTAGCTGGCTGGCTCTGTAGTGATTGTTCAACCCCTTAGAGATTTCCCACCCCTTAGCCAATCACGTGCAATGTGTTGGAGCGCTGGCCATTAGAGGCGCGAGTGTAACATAGTGATCAGTGGCGGCTGGCCAATAGGGGGCGATAGGGCGACGCCCTCCCTAAACCACACACAAAAACATTATTATTAATAATAATACAAACAATAATACTAATAATAATTATATAAATTGTCAATATATGTGTAAAATATGGAGTGCACCCAGAACTATGTGTAAAATATGATTTAAAAATAATTTGCGAAAAAAATATATGCTTTTCCTAGTAAACCGTATGACTGAAGTTCAGTTCTGAGGCGATGGAGAAATCGCCCCACAGAGGCGGGTCTCTGTAGTAGGTTAGCCAATTGTTGATTCAAGATATGAACGTGTGTCATAAAATGTAGCCAATCAGCGTCCTCAAAACTACTACTGGAGGGGCGATTATTGTATCGCCCCAAGTAAGCAACTGCTACGCAGCTGGACGACGGCCAAAGGTTTGCGGTGAGGAAACACACCGAGGAAGTGGATAAAAACATGCATATTTTATCCAAAATAATGAAGTTTTGTGGGGCTTTTGAGTTGGCTTTGCGTGGGCATGACGAGACTGGCTCTTCAGTCAACCCTGGCATTTTCAGGGGATTGGTGGATTTTGTTTCCTGCACACTGTGCTGGAGGAGCACCTGAAGACCACCACCGTTTTTAAAGGCACATCAAAGACGTACACCACATTGAACTTAAGAATAAGAATAATTATTATTAGTTTGTTACATCTTCAGCTTTTTGTATGACTGTTGATTATACTTTTGTTCTGTTATCATATATAATAATATATATTAATATTTCCATACATAGATATATATATATATATTATATAAATCATATACAGTATATATACACATACATACATATATGTGTGCAAGTATTGCTAATACCATTGTTTTTAAGTTGTTGTACAGTCCTCAGTCTCAAATGCTTAAATTGTTTATGGAGGCATTCAAATCTAAGACTAGTAAAGGGTTAGTGAGTGTGTGGGAGAGAAGCTCCCTTTTGGAGGGAACTTTGGGATGTAAGCCTTTGCAGACAATTTACTGTAAGACACTACAGGAAAGGAAAAACCCTTAACCTTCAAATTGTAGCCTTTTCTCGAAGCAATTAAGGTGCCCACTATAAAAATTGTAATAGAAAATGTGAATGTGTAAATTGGAATAAGTGACTGCTAGGATATTTCTGCCATCTTGAGTTAGCCAAGCTTATAGGCAGGGAATATCAGAACAAAGGGTTCAGTGGGATGGAAATACAGAGAAAGTTGATGAAATGATTGAAAAAGGTCAGAAGGAGAAGTAGAGAAGAGAATGAGAATAAGAAAAGGGATGAATAAGAGCAAAACACAAGAAAGAAAAAATATACACCAGGATGTGCTCTGGCCCAGCAGCAGCTGTCACTACACTGGTGCCACTCCCCGCGGTGCCACCACTGAGTCCAATGAGGAATAATAAGCTTTAGAAATCCACAAAGGTCACTCACTGCAAAGATCTCCCTCCTTGCTGCAGCCCAATCAGAAATGCCACCACCAGAGCTCAAAAAGAAAATTCTATAGTTAGGAGATAAGGGTGGGAGGGGCCAAGAAGATAAAAAAATAAAGAAGGAGAAACGCAGAGCCAAGCACTCTTAAGAAGATCTTCACCTTTATCTGACAACCAGAGAGCAGGAGAGCAAGGAGGGGGGGAGATGAGAGGAGAGAATTTAGGCGGGAAGGAAGGGAGGAAAACAAAAAGGACAGAAAGAAAGGAAAAACTTTAAGGATGACACCGGGAGATTTTGTACTAAAAGGAAGGCAGAGAGCGTTGAACTGAGACAGTAAAGCCTTGGTGATGGTGCAGAGAGAAAGGGAGATGATAGGATTGAAATCATTAGAGGGCGAGAGCATGGGCAAGAGTGAAAATATGCTATAAAGCTTTAGTCTGTGAAAAGAGAGCAGAATCAGTGAGGACAGACATAGCTTCTTTAATCCTGTGTAAGTGTACGGCTGGCCTTCCACTACCAGCTCATACTCAGTGGGGATAAAAAAAGAGAGGGAGGCATGAATATATACGTATTATCCTTAACCAGCAATATATCATCCGAGAACATATGGCACCTAATTGTCTCACTTGAACTTTACAACAGTGAACTATTCAATAACATCATATTGCACTTAATTTTAAATCCCAAGCACGCAATTAAAATACTGTGCAATGCAGAACGTATGGAAGATATTGCAAGGCAAATTTAAAGTTTTGTGGTAACAGATATACATTTGGGGGGAGAAAGGACAGATTAGCTTATAACATAAAGACTGAAAGCAAGGTAGGATACTGACCTGTAGTCTCCGATGCTTTAGAAATCTGCATAACAGCACGTTTCTCTGTTTTGAGTCATATTAAGTGAATAATTGTGGTTTGAATGAGACAAAGAAAGACAATTACTGTAAAGACATGTCCTTGGATGTGGGGAACTGTGACGGACTTTCTAGCCTATATAAAGATTAGTAATACTAGTGTCCAAATCTGGTCAGAATCCTCTTTCTTTTTCCTCCTTGTTTCCATATTTTGTAAACTTGGCAATCTTTTTGCTGGTTTTAGCTATTTACCAAACAGACCCAACATAAAACTCAAGGTATCTACGTTCTCCGTTTACCTCTTCTTGTGTAACACAAAATAAGTGGGATTTTAAAAGGTAAACCTTACTTCGGGGTGGCGAAACATTAAATAGGATTCAACTAATAGCTCACTAAGAGCAAACTTAGTGAGCTATGTTTGCTCTTAGCTCGTTCAACTGCAAGGCATACATCTCACCTAAAAAGCATTCAAAAAAAGATGTAGGTAGAATTATAATGTCTCCCAAACAGCTTGTAGCTATGTAGCCTGGAAACTGGAGGCAAAGATCCATAAGAGCCCAGTGAGTACTGCATTTGTCTGGAAGGGCTCGTTGTTGTTGACTGGGCGAAGGAGAGAAATGTCAATTATCTTTTTGCATTGCCTACGTTTGTCTCAAGCTAAGTCATCCATGGAGCTGCCAAACTGAAGTGAGGGAAACAAAATATGTGGATGGCTCTCCCTGAACACCTCTATAAACTCAACAGACCTCCACTTACAATTCTTAATACTTCTGATACTACTTATATAGTTAGGAAGAGGCACATATTATAAACTTTGGAATTATTCGTAAAAGGTTACACATGTTGCAGCCATGAATCTTATCTGCCTCACATCCTCACAAATATCTAATGTACGCACATGGTTATATTCTTATAAAGAATTCCTTCAAAGCATATATTGCTCGCATTGCTGGGGGTGAGCTCGTGCAGGAACAATAGTTACATCTTGGAAAGAAGTATGAAGAAGAGAGTGCTCAGCCTTCATTGTGATGTAAAGTATGACATCAATAATAGATGCGTGTACATTTCTCATTCTGTTTGCTGAGGCCATTCAACCAGCTGTGCTCTTTCAATCTGCTTTACTCTTGAACTCTGATTCAACTCGTTGTTTGTCCTTTGTTCCTCCGCCTCCTCTGGAGAGTGATGTACCTGGTTATGCGCTGACTCATCGTGTACGTAGTGAGTGAGTAGTAGTTTATATGAACACTTCAATCCCTGTTTAAGATCTTTATCGCTTAATGCTTTCCTTTCACTCCCACTATTGTAATGCAAATAAATAAATGTCTAAGCATCATACTTGGCTTAAAAGGATTCCTATTAAAACTTTTGAAGCAACTTTAGTATGGACGCAAAGCTGTAGGCTGTCTACTATCTTGGCAAGGTCTTGCTGGACCGCAGCCACCAAAAAATATCAAAGCTTTCAAATGTTTTTCTAAAGAAATGGTGTCAGTGAAATACCGACACCTTGCTTCTCCAAGGTGAAAAGGACTTCTTTAGTGAGTTTTTTTCTGTAAACTCTGAATATTTGTGAATTGGACTAAATAAATAAGTTTGACTTGATGTGACATAAGCTCAGTGGAGAAATGACTGTCCAGAGGATATATTAGTCATTGATTAGGTTTGATCTATGTGAAGTTAGTAGTGCTGGGTTAACTCGAAGAGGGAATATTTGCCTTAACTGTCTTAATGTTAGCTTATTCATTCACAGAGGATACGTTCTGTGCCATGACTGTCTGTCTTTCTGCCAGCAGTGCATTTCCTGCAGAAGAAGGTCAATCCTACAGGACTATCTGAAAGGGCCCATGTCATGCTTTTCCGGTTATTAGCCGTCCCCTTGTGTGTTATGAAGGTTTTTCTGCATGTAGAATAGAATAGAATAGAATAATTTAATGTCATTATACATGTACAATGAGATAAATGCTTCTCCCTTTCAAGGGTGCCATCAAAACAAAAACAAAACATCACAACATAAGACAACAAAATACACGCAGCATACATACTTAGGAATAAGGGATAAAGGAATAAAGAATAAAGTGCATTAATTATTTCCAGGAGTATAAAAATAAAATCTGTAATGTAATAAATAATAATAATAATAGTGTGTATTTATAATAATAATAATAGTAATGATATATATGTATATGTACAGAGTCACATTGATTCACATGTCAGGTGTTAAGAGCAATGATGGCTCTTGGGAAAAAACTGTAAACGGTCTGCAGAGTCACAAACCCTCAAAGTACACGCTGTAGCGAGTAAAACTCTAACACCTGACCTGTCTTTGCTGCCCCAGAACGCCCCAGAACGCCTCGTTGGATATTTCTCATATTTCTCATTTTCCATTGTTTTCTTCCTGGGTTCTGTGAAATGTAAACAACAACAAATGGACCAATCCGCGGAGCACCTCACACACCAGGATCCCTTGGCTAACTAACAGGGAGTCCCCATTGACTTGCATAGAGCTCCCTGAATGCTGGTAATAGACGAGTTGGGATCGCAGAGAAATGCTCTCCGCAGACCCATTCTCACAGTGTTTATAAACCTTTTTCTTACTCAATATCAAGCCACACTTATTGTTTTTACTTCGGCTGTGAGTGTTTGTGTGTGCTCAGGATGAGTTTAGCTTGTTCTCGCTGTATCGCCGACCCGGAAACCTGTCTGCTCCTCGCAGCAGCAGCGAGCCTCGCAACGTCCCGACCACTCAGAGCACACTGGGCTCACAGGGAGGGGGCAGGAGCTCCAACAAGCCGTTTAGGACAGAGAGTTAATACACATACTATACAGAGATGCTGTATGAGAAACCAATGTGAGTTGGGAAATTGCACATCCATCCATCCATCCTTCCATCCATCTTCTCCCGCTTATCCGTGGTCGGGTCGCCGGGGTAGCAGTTCAAGCAGAGAGCCCCAAACTTTCTTTTCCCTGGCCACATCAACCAGCTCTGACTGGGGGATCCCAAGGCGCTCCCAGGCCAGAGAAGATATATAATCCCTCCACCTGGTCCTAGGTCTACCCCTTGGTCTCTTCTGCTGGACGTGCCTGGAACACCTCCCTAGGGAGGCGCCCAGGTGGC
>NW_011363880.1:6609-15294 GCF_000735185.1 Notothenia coriiceps | reverse complement strand
CTTCCTCCTCCGGAAGTCCCTAAACAATGGGCCACCTGAGGCTCCGTCACATTCCATGGCTCCGGCTCGCGTCGGAGGTCACACGGCACCGGCTCCTTTCGTCGCCCACGACCCTCCTCAAGCCTCCTGTACCTTTTCCTGAAAAAGCCCGCCGTGGTTCAACAAGACCTTTACGGTTGGGAGTCTCCCCTCGTCCTTAGTAGGTCGACACATGTCATTCCTACCCTGCAACAACGGAGTTGACTACATCCAATCCCCAACCTTCCATTGGAACTCCTGAGGAACTTGGACCTGGGTGAGCGGGAAGATAGCATAGACTGCCGAAGATCAAACCATGAACAGTTGCTCTACTAGCAAGTACGTTGGTTCATCGGTACCCCACGGTCCGGTCACGAACCTGGATACAAACAAGTGGTGGGTATACGTATATCTACACGTTTATGATTATATTCCTAGAGACAGATCTATTTGAAAGTTCCAACAATATAAAAAAACGAGCGCTACATGAGCGCATCAGATGAGTCGTACTACCCGTTGTTAATAGTAGATATATATGTTAATGTCTTGACGGATTCGGCTAGAATTTTTCACCTACTGGATTAAAAACTTAAACACGTGTAGCTGTAAGACCTACACATAGGATGTGGTACACCATGAACACACACAGTACAATATTTACAGAGAGTGCTCTTTTTAGAGAATTATGAGTGTGATCACTCGACGAGAGAGTACTCCAGAACGCAATAAAACCGTGGGGAGAGACAAAAGCTGTGGACATCTCCACTTTAGAAGCCACAGATCACAACTACATCAACCAGTAGAGTGGTGATTTAGTTATCAGTATTCGGGCGTGGATATGAACTGCGGTTACAATTACGAACATGTTAGCGTCACGGTATACACGGCTTCAACGCGCTTTACGGATCACCCGAGACCTTATGAAGTTCCGACCTCATAACATGCGATGGAATTAATCAAGTCTCCAAGTATTATGTACAGGTTCTTTCAGCAGTCACAGTAAGACAGACATCAAGTCGTAAGAAAGGCAGAGAAGGTCAGTATTCGGGCGCTAATCCTATCTCCGTGTGGGTGTAATGAGATACATAGACGGCTCGACTGTAGTAATGTAGACCGAGAGATAGAGGGAGTAGTCGTTGTTTCAAGAGTCTTGACCTTGCTGCTAGGCTGTAACAAAGATTAATAGGAACGCGTACGGCGAGGAGTTCGGGTAATGTGTGATCTGTCCACGCACGAACGAAATCTTCGCGGAATGAGACGATGGATAACAGTGAGTGGGAGCTCCCGTTAACGCATAGAGCGATTTGCGTACGTATCTCAAACCAACCAACAAGGAATCACAATCACGCATGAAGTCAAAGTTAGCGCCTCGTCTCGAGGAATAAATATAGCGTTTCGAGAGGTCCTCGTCACTCGAGGATTCCCGATATATCGAAGATTCTGAGATAGAACACACACCTGAAGCCTACAGAAGCGATAACCGGAAACAAAGCAAGCCGGCCGTCTGTGGATAGGCAAAACTCTTCCACGCGCGCGAGAGGTAGAGGAAAAACACATCGTTATTAGAGCTAACCTGACAAGATCTAAGTCGTATGTATCCACATATATCTTGAACTAATCTGAATGTCAAAAGCTACCTTCTCCGTTGTACGAATGAGCACAGAAAAGAGCGACAGAATCTATGGACGATGAGAGACAAGCTAAGGAGATAGAGGGTCAAAGAGGTAACACAGTAGTATAAAACCTAACAGCGGAAGATATAATGCGGCCCCTACGCCTATACCACTGGACGCCAGGACACAGTACCTAACGCTGCAGAAACCAGAACCGGCACGACACCCAGGACAGTATTCAGAGACCGACCATATGAGCACCAAGAGAAGGATGAGACTCTGTGATGTGACGAGAAGGTTAGTGAAAGGCTCCCTGACCACCGGTGTCCACCAGGAGGTTCGAGGGTTACAGCCCCTTGCGGCATCTAGGACCTTGAGACCAGAGCTCCCCGCCGCGGCTTCGGCAATAGAGGCTTTGAACACCGACCACTCTGGTTCAATGTCCCCAACCTCCACAGGAATGCCCGAAAGGCTCCACCGGAGGTGTGAGTTGAAGGCCTCCTGAACTTGGGCCTCCTCAGACATTCCCAGTTCCACCCGAACTATACGTTTGGCTTACCGAGGTCTATCCAGAGGCCTTCCCCGCCACTCGACCCAACTCACCACCAGATGGTGATCAGTTGACAACTCCGCCCCTCTCTTTACCCGAGTGTCCAAAACATACGGCCTCAGGTCCGATGATACGATAACGAAATCGATCATGGACCTTCTGCCTAGGGTGCTCTGGTACCACGTACACTTATGAGCATCCTTATGTTCGAACATGGTGTTTGTTATGGCCAATCCACGACTAGCACAGAAGTCCAGTAACAAACCACCACTCCGGTTCAGATCAGGGGGGCCGTTCCTCCCAATCACTCCCCTCCAAGTGTCTCCATCATTGCCCACATGTGCGTTGAAGTCTCCCAGCAAGATTAAAGAGTCCCCTTCAGGAGCCCCATACAGGACTCTTTCTAGGGTCTCCAAGAAGGCTGTATACTCTGAACTGCTGTTGGGTGCATAAGCACACACAACAGTCAGAGTTTTCCCCCCCATAACCCGAAGGCGTAGGGAGGCGACCCTCTCGTCCACTGGGGTAGACTCCAACAACGAAGCACCCAACCGGGGACTTGTGAGTATCCCCACACCCGCCTGGCGCCTCACACCTTGAGCAACTCCGGAGAAGAATAGAGTCCAACCCCTATCCAGAAGTAAGGTTCCAGAGCCGACTCTGTGCGTAGAGGTGAGCCCAACCAGATCCAACTGGTAACGCTCCACTTCCCGCACAAGCTCCAGCTCCTTCCCCCCCAAAGAGGTGACGTTCCACGTCCCCAAAGCCAGCTTCTGTCGCCGGGTCTGGTCCGTCGAGACCCTCCGCTCTCACTGCCACCCTTCTGGCAGCGCACCCGACCCCATCGCTGTTTCCCGTAGGTGGTGGGCCCGCGGGACGGAGAAGCGGAAGTGTTGCCCACGTTGCCTTTTCGGGCTGTGCCCGGCCGGGCTCCGTGGCAAGCCCGGCCACCAGACGCTCGCCGACGAGTCCTCCTTCTGGGCCTGGCTCCAGAAGGGGACCCCGGGCTTCCTCCGGGCCGGGTATCCTCACTTCGTGTGTTGTCTTTCATGAGGTCTTTTGAACCAATTTTAGTCTGGCCCCTTGCCTGAGACCAATTTGCCATGGGAGACCCTACCAGGAACACAAGGTTCCAGACAACACAGCCCCCAGGTTCATCAGAGCACACAAACCTCTCTACCACGGTAAGGTGCTGGCTCTTCAGAGAGGGAAAAAGAAAAAGAAAAAGAAAAGAAATTGCACAATTTAAATCTATTCTAGTAGACCACAACAATGGAATTATGATCAGTAGAAATGGCCATGACATGGGACCTTTAAGGAATACTTGCAGAAGGATCTCAAAGTACAAATGTCCACATAAAAGCTTTGCAATTCTCTCATTCTTTAGACACAATCTATTTGCTGACTTCGCAAGTATTGAGTCTCTCATAGTGTTGTACAACAATTACATCTTTAACTTTGTCAGGGTTGAGTGAAGCAGGCAGGACCCAAATGCAGATTGCAAAGAAAAATACCTTTATTCCAAGGCCAAAAAACGTCAAAAACAGAACACTACCCCGTGACACAGTCAAAGACACACAATGAACCAACAATGACAGACAGCAAAAACAGAACTTAAATACACACAAGAATAATCAACGAAACAAGAGACAGGTGAGGAGGGAGGAGAAAACACAGGGGGGACAAGGTGAACACAATCGGGTAATCAGACAGGAGGGAACAAAGACAGAAAGCAACAGGCAAGACAGGGGGTGAACACTGACCAACGTTCAAGAATATGGAGCAATACCATCTCACTTTACCTTCATTCCCTCTTATCTTACAATTAGAACATAACATACAAATGAACCTATCAAAAAATGTAAAAGCATGGTTACAATGATAACAACAAAAGAAAAGCACATATAGAACATAATGCAACAGAAAAATGGTGTGCAAAGAAAGGGAAAGCCAACAAAAGACATTGAATAGGGCTTTATATAGAAATATGTTTCAAAAGGTAAAGTGCCCTCTGCAGTACAGTACAATACCACCTGATTGGGCCTTTAGTGCATCGGTCCCAGCATAACAAATCGGAAATGAAACACTGTTAATGGCATATATTAAATTACCTGATGCTATCACACATATTTGTGGCTATAAATGTACATTGATCGACACTTGAATCAGTCTATCGATTATAGTTTCGCCACATTAGGGGTAGGGGGTGGTTTAAAAGGGTCCGATTCTTAGCATGCAATATTCTGGTGGCTATAATAAACACACAAAGTACTTAATTTACATAAGACGTGCGTGTTCTAAATAAAAAAAAATGTGTGGGGGTACAACCTGATCAGTCAGTAAGAGGCTGATGAAGGTGAGGAAATGCAGCCTGCAGGGGGGGGGAGACTGCACGCTGATATATGCTGTGGCATGCATTGTCCTCCGGTTGAGTTCAGGATGACTTTTTCATGTGGAACACTGCAGCATCCCTAATGATTCAAACCACAGAAGTGCTTAGATCATCACAAGTGTGCTTTTACACAACACACTCATCCAAAGTTTGCACCAGCTAATAAAAACACCCACTATGCCCACAGACGCCATGAGTCGACACAGTACCGACACACAGGTGTGAAAATGATCCTTTTTTTAGCTGTGCTGGCTTAGAATGTGAATTTAAAGAGGGCATATTAGGCTTTTTTGGAGTTTTCTGTTCCATGTAGTTTATTATATAGGCTAAACCAATCAGACAAAGGGTGAAAAGAGGTGCTGCAGAGAAAAATAAAGACCTTTTTGAACATTAAAGCATGGAAACATGTCACAGTAGAGGCAATATATATAAATATGGATCTGAAAATGGGTCCTCTTCACACTTCACAGCAGAAATCTAAATAACTTCTACTGCTTAAATATGTTAATTCAGTTTCCCGTAAGTCTCTCTTATGGCAGACAGAGGAGATTGAATGTGCAGTTGCATCTGTCATTATTTTCTCACAACTGATAAAGAAAGATTTTTGGGATGAAGATAACTTCTTAACTTTTCCAATAAATTAGGGAATTCATGAGGGTTATTAAGGCTGAGATACACTGAGATACACTGACTGTTGATTCAGCTAATTTCAGGTGGAGCAAGTCCAGAGAGTCTTCTCTTAATCAATACAGTTTCTTTTAATTCTGGGAAACAGCTTTGCTTGCTTGTAGATCCCAGAGGTCGGAGCCTATGTAAATTATGTTTCAGTGTGGACTCTCAGGTTAAAGGTTCCTCCTTGTAGACTTTGTGTTTAAGCCTTATTTATTCTGGAAAACTCCCTGAGATCAACATAAGAGACCTCAAAACAAATGACACGCACCCACAATCAAAATCCCAGCTTATTACAAGTACAATTGTTATTTAGAACAATTAATAGTATGAAAATAACAGCAGGTATAATTAAATAAGCATTAGGAGCAATTAGCATCTAATTTCAAGACAGTTTGCTTTTTAGCTGTGCAATGTGATTTGTTCTCTATGAAAAGGAGAGCAACCTTCGCTCTGTTCCAATAATGTTTATGAACAAGATGTGATACATTACTACGATATCTTTTATATGGCTGTATTAAATCAATTAAAACATCAATGATAGCATAGAAAGGAGTCAAATTGTGTATTTTGGTACTTTGAAAACAGTTTTTAAATACTGTACTTAGGAGAGCAAAGGCAGACATGGTAAAGGCCAGATTTGCTGTTATGTCAAATCCATAGAAGAATAAATCATTAGCATGGTGCAGGTGCAGTATGTTACATTTGATTTAAATTAAATGGCAGTATACTGAAGTTTTTATCCTTAAGGGACACCTTTATCAACAAATAAGCTTTGATTTTAACTTCAATTATTGTAGATATATGTGTTCTGAGTCTCTCTCAGAGTGAAATTATAAAAAATGTCACCGTTATTGTTTGATTACTGGTGCACAGATTAGAAGGACATCTGCTGTTTTATTTTAAGCAACATGTCTCATATTTGGTCATGTTTGTTAGGATATCCAACATTTATTTATTTCAAACTGAGCTCTGTAAGTTTCTCAGAGATGGTGGAGAACCAGTCAAGTAAAGTTCAGCCACGATAAGCAGCTCAGGGAGGAACACGTCCACCATAAAGCCCTAATCGCCTCCAGAGATTCATTAATTGAAGGGGTTAATAGCAAAAGCAGTTATGTGAGCATTCCCAGTAGAGAATTCATCCAGACCATCTATGATTAAGCTCTAAAGAAGAGTTAAGGAGACATGTAAAGCAGTTTTTTACATAAATCAATACACCTCCACATTTCCAGTTACACATAAACCAGTTTTTATCTTCGTCTGGAGCAGTAAGCCGATTTCAATGAGATTAAAACATCTGGGGCTTTTTCACTTCAACACGTATAAATACATCATATAAATACATTGTATATGTGTTTAAAAAATAATGTACAACTGCCTGGAGTCTCTCAGTAGCAGTATTTTTTTTTCCTTCAGCATCATCAACATCCCGACCAGTGAGTGCAGGGTGAAGTCGTGTGAAGTTTACAGAAGAGGTGGCAAGTAACTGCCTACAGTGTGAAGTGAAATAACATTTCTGCCAAGATTTTCTCGGGTCAAACTAAAACACATAGCAAGCAACTCACAGTAAATACATTTTCACTGTGATTGTGTCATGTTTTCCACTATGCAATAAAAAAACACTTATGTAGAGGCTGGGCTGTTACACTACTGTCAGTTTGTTGGGAAAAGGGATATTTTTACAGAGCAGTAAAACATGGAATGGTGGAATTATATTCATGTTATTGTGCAGGGAGTACATATGTATAGAAAGTAATATGGGTTAATTTCAGATGAATAAAGAGTCAGTTCTTCACAAACATGCGTACATTCCCAGCTAGCGGGGAACGTTCTCACAACTTTGGCCAACGTTACCTATTGGTTCTATTAAGGTTTTAAAGAAACATTTTAATCTGATGTTCAAAGAATCTTTTTACGATGTTTATTTTTTCAAATAATGTTCCTATAAGGTTTAAGGTTAACTAAGACATAACGTTTAACTGCAACATTCAGAGGATGTTTTGAGGATGTTATTGAGGCCTGAGATGACAGAAAGTTTTTTTATAAAATGTTCCTTTAATGTGATATGTTAACAAAGTTGGAACGTTTTGCCTGCAACATTCTAAGGATGTGTTTTGGACGTTGTTGGGTAACACATTAAAGATGTTCTTTATAAAACGTTCCCTCAATGTTACATGATAACAAATGAAGATCATTTTCAAAGCAACATTCTGAAAATGTTTTCAGGATGTTATTGAGGCCTGAGATGAGAGAAAGGGTTTTATAAAATGTTCCTTCAATGTGATATGTTAACAAAGTTGGAACGTTTTGCCTGCAACATTCTAAGGATGTGTTTTGGACGTTGTTGGGTAACACATTAAAGATGTTCTTTTATAAAACAGTCCCTCAATGTTACATGATAACCAAAGAAGAACATTTTGAAAGCAACATTTTGAAAATGTTTTCAGGAGGTTATCATTTTTTTATAAAATGTTCCTGTGATGCGAAATATTAACAGGGTCATGGTCAACGTCAGATTTATTTGTAGTGCGCTTTAAAAAACAAACTTGCTGCATTTGTTTGAAAGGGATGTTTAAAAGAAAACTGATGTCACCACATTTTCGTTTTTAGAAAAAAACAATCACGTAATTCATGATATTGCATGTTTGCGTAGGCATGTCTGAGTTCAGAGCGAGACATTGTTGGTTCTAAAAACATTCTGAGAATGTTACCATCCATTGTTCTAGGAATGGTTTCATCGAGAAGTTTTATTTTGGTTCCTAGAATGTACTTCTGAAAGGTAGGATGACGTTCTCTAAAAACATTCTTAAAATGTTTGGTCATAACATTGTTCGAACATTATACCCCAAGTGTTTTTGTTGTTTATGCACATATCTCTATTGTCATATGGATCGAATAACACTTAGAAAACCAAAGACAGACATATAGAAGAATGGACCGACTATCACTGCCCGTCCCTCAAACCCCTGTTAGTGGCCACGGGCAAAGCACTGGGGATAATGGTGGTACAGGAGAGAGCCAGGTGGCTTAACCTGATGAACCTTCCAGACCGGGAAAAAGAGGACATCTTGGACATGCCTATTGTTCCCGAGGGCATATTTGGCCCCGCTCTGGCTTCAATGCAACAGCGGTGTGAAACCAAAAAGAAGGAGCATGAGGCTCTCTGGCTTTGTCTTCCCTGAAGGGTCGAGCCGCCTTCAACGGCCCCGTGACAGTCCTTCGCTCAGGCTGCCTCACGTCCTGCCCGTTTCAAGATTCCGAAACAGCAGAGGCCACAGCCCGCCCCGGTTCTCCAGCCCAGACTCGAGGCGAGGACGAGCTGGCCAAGAAAGTCTCCGGCAGCAGCCGCTCAGGCACAGCACAGGAAATATCTGAGGTTCGCCTTTCAGGGTGTCTGTTACGAGTACAGAGTACTTCCCTTCGGTCTGTCTCTCAGCCCACGA
>NW_011363880.1:0-6185 GCF_000735185.1 Notothenia coriiceps | reverse complement strand
AGGAGTCTCCTTTGTGTCGCCGCCTCCTTTACGGACGTTACAGTTACCCCCATGTACTCGGTTGGTGGAATCCATGTTGTCCGTCCCAACCCGAAGTCGTTGTGAGAGCAAACGGGCCCTGTTTGGAACTCACGTACTACTTCCTACATGTCTCTGCGCGACACTTACAGTGACCTGGAGCGAACCGTCTACGTCTTCGGTCATTGTATGTGACAAGGAAGTCACTGTCCACAAAGTACAGTCCAAGAAGGTCCCCAAGTTTACCTTCCATCTCACTCGGGTAGATTTTGGTGACGGTTCAGGTATTGCTCCATGGTCACTGGACCTTCTCCCTACCTCCGAACGCTCCCGGGGGAAAGTATTTTGCCGTCCGTGGTCCTTTTCCTACAACCCGATCGGCAGAAAGGAGTTTCGGGTGGTACCCGTACGCTCGTTATGCGTCGGTCCATGTGAAACTAGCATCTTTGAGACACAAATAGTTAGTGTCCAGGAAATCTTTACTTATCTTAGTGGGGCTGTCTGTAACTTTTCTCTACACAGGGAAATCGTGGTCAAATTTGCTGTGCCTAGTCCGTGCTTTACGCACCTATATGGACAGGTCAAAAGAGTTTAGATGCAATGACCAACTCTTTGTATCCTGGGCTAACCCTCATAAGGGCAAGCCCGTTACCAGGCAACGGCTCTCCCACTGGATTATGGAAGCGATTGCTCTGGCTTATACGAGTCAGGGTTTGCAGGCACCAACGGGCCTGCGTGCTCATTCTACTCGTGGACTGGCTACATCCTGGGCTTTGTTCAAGGGTGTTTCCATCCAAGACATTTGTGCAGCAGCGAGCTGGTCCTCACCGCTCACTTTTGTCCGCTTTTAAAGGCTAGATGTCTCTGCTCCAAGTGTGGCCCGCGCAGTGCTGGGCCCCGTGTTGAGACAGGGTTCTACCTGTTAAGTTCTGGTTGTTTTGGTGATTTTCGAGATAAGCATGTCTAGCAATACGGGAGTTTCAATATCCCATAGTGAGACATCGAACGGAGTGTTTTGAATGAGAACTATAGGTTACTTACGTAACCCCAGTTCTCAGAGTAACATGAAGTGAGATGTCTCACCGGACGGCCTTTCTTGCTAAGGCGAAGCGAGAAGAGGTGCTTATTTTCAATGACACTGCGACGTAGCGCAAGCTACTTAAAGGGTGGGTGGATTCCCTGACGTAGACGTCAAGATCACCAGCCAATCAGGATTGGCATAATGAGATCGATGCTTCTGTTTGCATACGCATTGAGGCGCATCCCATAGTGAGACATCTCACTTCATGTTACTCTGAGAACTGGGGTTAAGTAAGTAACCTATAGTTTCCATGCCTCCTGTGTTTTACGAGCGACTTATCAAGTCTTGGCAAACGGCATAAAACACGATTAAACGTGATAGTATATAAAACCATGCTCGTATCGACAACCTATAGAAATGCGAAACGGCGTCAGTTTAGACGTAATTCTGTCCTCCTGCTTACCGCATCATTTATGAGAAGACATTGCATAACATTAACACAACATATTCGAGGTGGTCTTAAATAACATATCCGTATTTATTTATTTCTCCAAGTTATGTTTTTGTGTGCACTGAGGAGCCTCAAACAGGCGTTTGTTAAATCATTTTAAGATTGGCTTTAATCAATTTGTGAAAATGAATTCTTAATATATGATAAATGAGAGGTAACATTTTATTTATGGTATTATTTCCACATATTTCTCTCCATTCTTCCTTCTGCCAACGGTGTCACAGTTTCTCGTCTCTCCCGTTGTTGTGCTTAGTGCGTACGCTTGGGTTAGAGTTTGCGGTGAGGACCGCACATTTTCCCGTCAATTTCGTATTTTATAAATCGCAAACATTGCGTAGAAACTGGCGTACGCCATTTTTTGAGCGTATATCCCTTTATAAATCAGGCCCCAGAACACATGAATTGTTTGTATGTCATTGTTACCATTGTTCTTAGGTTTACCTGCTGCTGTTTTTGCCTTTTGATATTTTGTCTTTGGCAGTTTGCTTGTTTGGCATGTCTTATAATATAGTTTTAAGTTTTTGCCTAATTTGGTTTTGCGTAGTTCTTTGCCTTTAGCCTTTAGCTTTAGTTGTTAGTAGTTTAGCAGTCTTTCTTTGGATTTTGCCCGATTTGATATCATGTTTAAACCAACTGGGATCTTTTTGTTTAACCTTGTTTCAGTTGTTTTTTTATTTTAGTGGAGTTGAGTGCCGGTCATTGGGGGGGTCAGTCACCCTCACTGTTTGCTGTGGTGAAGAGCAATGGGGAGCACGAGTGAGTTACCTGTTATTTTGAAACGTGTCTCTGACCCACAGTTAATGAACCTGTGTCCTGATTACTTGTGACATTAAATGTTTTGGTAAAAGGTAAAGCATTGCCTTTTGTGTGTATTTCCTGAGGTGCAAGCCCCCAGGGGGCGTTGTCGGTCCTTTAAGATTAATATTAAAATGTATTGTCATTGCACAGAGTACAAGTACTAAGACAACGACATTTAGTTTACATCAAACCAGAAGTGCAAAACAATAGTGATCGTATAAATATATACATCCGACAGTATTTACATTATGTACAGTATAAGGCAGTATAAACATTACAAACAGCAGTTTAGAAAAGTAATGCCCTTGGTATAAATAAGACACAATACAGAATAGATACACAAATATTATGGACTGTTTTTGTCAGGTTTAAATACCAAGAATACATCTGAGTGTGCCATAGATGATATAGATGTTCGGACATTTTATAAATACAGATACGTTGGTTGACGTAAGTGAAAAAGTCATTGTCAAAAGGGTCATTGTTCTGAGTTCAACCATGGTCTTCCTGAGGTCTTCCTGAGCTCTTCCCCTTTTAAAACATCACATTTTATATAAATATTATTTAACAAACCACCCTATCACACATACAGTGCACATTTCCTGGTAAAAAGGAGTTGTGTGGGGGGAAGGACTTTAATGTGAGGAAAAGAGGGAATCTGCACTTTCCTTGGGGAGTGATCACAGCCACCACACTGAGATAAGCCTCGGAGAGGTCAATAAGGAAAACCATTAGCTGACAAATGACCTCCTCTGTAATGTCATTCTAGTCCAGGACTATACTGTAGGAATCTGAGGGTGCAAATTAACACATGAGAAGGAACAACAAGAGCCTGGACATAAAGACTAATGCATCCCAGAGATAATCCCTTACTACTTCTGAATAACATTTAAGTTGACACACTCAGATGTAAGTTGGACATTTCTGCGATTATTAGTGCTTTAATTTATGCTTCTAATCTTTAATCCTCCATACTGTTGGGGTTCAGAGCTCAGGCACTTCACTTATATCTCACACCGGTTTCACTTCAAATAAATATGCATATTTCTTCTTAAACTGCAAATATGCTTAAAAAATAGACGAAAGACTAATTTTCGTTAGATGTATAGTATGCCTTTTTTTCTAGTGTTCGGCATCACAGACATGCCGGTTATTTAATAGTTACATTTTTGTTTTTTATATCTGTTACTTATTTAGCTTCTCTTTCAAAGTCAGCACCCAGAGTTGGTGAATGTTGGCATATTGGATTTGGTTATAGTTAGTTTCTGTTGGGTTAAAACAAATGTTTTCAGGTTTAAAATATTGTTTCTGTAACGGTAATCTGTTAGCCTTGAGGAGAGCACATTATTGTATGTTATAGCATATATGTATGTATGTAGCACCTTGAAGACTGCAGAGTTATTTTTCCTGTGAATAAATGATGATTGTAACAAATTACACCAAAAAAAAGCAGTATGTTAGTGGGTGTATGTTTTTTTTTTGTCCGGTAAAAAGGGCGCTGGACAGGAAGAGGGTTATTTGGATAAGAAGAGTACAACGCATAATTATTTTCTCCTAAAACTTTGTGTCTTTTGATATCTGGCTGAGATGCATAGAATACTAAAAACTAACATTTGCCAGGACTTGGCCCGGTGAGATCTTCACATTATTCAGGGCAGCTCCGTGGCCTTGTTTACACATACACATTCTTGCCCTTCAGTGATAGCCCTGATGTGGGATTAATGTTGTAATTTGCGCCCATTGTTCACACTCCCCCGCCTCTCCTTCTCCCTCCATATGTCCCGTCCTCCTTGTGTTGCTGTTTCCTCTGTAGCCTCTAGCCTCTCACCATCCTCACATCCTCCCAGCCTGCTTCCTCTCCTCCCTCCACTGACTTTTAAATGAGCAGAGCACCCAATGGATACATCACTAACTCCATTAAACAGACACTGTTAGCCTTAAGTTGCAGCCTTGTGTGTGACTATTTGTGAATATGGGTGTATGTATGTGCATATAGTGAGAAAAAGGAGGAGAAAGGGCAAAGCACGGAGGTAAGGAGTGTGCAATGGTGTGTGTGGATTAACTGCATGTGTGGGCGGGCAGCAGTCACATATAGCACTGAGGTCAAATCTGCAAAGATTGAACATAAGCACCCACAGTCCCCTTTTCTATTGGCCTAAGGTGGGAGAGACATTCAATTAATGACCTGGTCTCCCCGCCTGCATGTGTGTGTGAGCCTGTGTGTGCGTGTAAATAATGCATTTTTTTTTTCCGTTTTATGTTTATTTTCATTTTCATGGCTCTGTTGTTTAAATTGATAAGCATTTTATTTTTTTTTTTTTTATAAATGTTTTTGGTTTCGTCAGTGTGGGCATGTGCGGGTGGAGGGAGGGAGGGGGGAGTGTAGTGAGTGCACTGTGATATTACAATATATGAAATGGCATCGATTATTGTACACTATAATGAAATAAAAAGACTTGTAAAAAAAAAAAATAATAATGCATCTGGGTGGAGCACAAACAAGAACCTCAAATAATGCAAATTATTGCATTACAGATGACCAAGGGATAAAAGCAGAGCAGACAAAGGTAAACCCATTTGAAAGTATCTGCAATGTTTGATTTATAGAACAACTTAACAAAGGCCTGGGTCTGGCTTTTAAGGATGGATGAATCATATTTATCAGTCACAATAGACACAGACCATTAGTTACAGTACGTGTGCAGCCGATTATGATGCGATGTATTTTTTCTCAGCCTCCTGCAAAATTCCTCAGACATATCTTTGGTATATTTGATAAAGCTTTAACAATATCTGCATAAAAATGTGAATGCACAAATTCCTCATGAGTAAAGATCAATATAGCTACCTTACCTCTTTCTTCGAATTCTGATCTAATGGATGCAATAAAAGGAGGAAGTGTGAGTGGTAATTGGACGGAAAGGGATCATCACACTTACTTTGGTTTAGAGAGATGGGGTGATGGTCTCTGGGTGTATTCATTAGTGTAAGTGAACTCGTTACAGATGTTGAGGTGTTGGCAGTGTGAGACAATTCAGTCGGGGAAGAGTTGAGCTTCTGGTTTATTAAGTTCAAAAATAAAATATCAAGACCTACAATTAAGACCAAACAAAGCAAAAACAGACACAAAAAAGGAGCAGTCACAATAAAGTGAGTACTTATTTTGTTATATTTGTTACCCCCATAGTAACACCACACCAAGAGAACCAATTATGCTTTTGCGCACCAGTCCCCAACCATTTTCTGACACAATGTCTCCAATGGCAAAATGGACACATAAGGGGCATCTTATTCCTTCCATTCAACGCATATTTAGCAAAGCAATTACAAGAATGTGCCTAAGTGTTGTGTTCTAATCAACTGGGGTTATTCTAGTGTCATGGATTGTGTGTGTCTTTGTAAACAAACGATTAAAAGAACACGTCGCAAGTAAAGTCTGAAGAAGAGCCTTACAATCATTGAAATTGATGCTTTCTGCAGATCTATTTGTTTCGACTTGAGAGAAAAGGCACAGTTTATGTTGAAACCGTTCGAGTGAGTGGCAATTCATGTCTGTTGCCGGACTGCGGTTAAGCTCGGTTTCAGTAATAAACTGGCAACAGAGTGTTTGGCCTGGTATTCATTAATCTCACATGGCATTATACATGCTGTTGTTTCTGGTGTTTGCTCAAGGGACTAAGGAACAGACGGAGGCATTTATACGCCTCCTTGTTGAGCACCGGTGTTGTGCCCAACCCGGTATCACGGCAAGACGTGAACATGTGACGATTTACCATGCTGGGAGACGTGAAGATGTCACGATTTTGTCCCTTCAAACGTGACAGTTACACGGTGTTG
>NW_011363879.1:2313-3337 GCF_000735185.1 Notothenia coriiceps | reverse complement strand
GGGGGTAAAGGTCTCTTCTGCATGGGGCCCCCAGAGTGTCTTGAGACAAAACCAACCAGTGGATTATGGATATATAGTTGCTGATCAACAGCTGGAACAGAAACTACCAAATGCAAACAAATAATTCAGATCCAGTCGTCATGACTCCACTCCGGAGGGATTCCCATTCCCCGATAATTTCTTAGTTTCTCATCAAGGGGGTGTCTCCTGTCCCCAGTACAAACACACTGCCATAGGAAGGTTAGGCTATGTGTATTTTTTTTGTCATTAACCTTTTTTCGGAAAAACGGCGTAGGAAGTGAGATACGCACCTCCCTCGCCGGTACGCAATGTTTTGTGAATCGGAAAATGTCGGAACATTTCTATACCTATTTTTTTGCTTTGTACTATGTAAGCAACCTTCCCACGTAAATCCTACACAAGGCGTTATAAATGAGGCCCCAGGTGAGGTAAAGGACTCTGAGTGTTTAGATAGTTCACTTAGTCTAAGTTCTCAGTGGGTCTCAAACGGTTTGGTCACCATTTATGTAAACACATATTTCCATTTGAGGGGGGAGTGATTAGTAAAATGTGCATGAATAAATAAATAAAAATTAACTAGGTGAATAAAAAGTTAACTTTTAAAATTTGTTGAGAGCTAAAATTAGTCTTTTAGTCTTTTCGCCTCAAAGAGGAGAAGGGAGGAGAGGAGGGAGACAGGAGAGGCTGATTCAGGAGCACAGACACACTCACAACTATAAATGAACCAAATAAATAACCAAGTTTCAGTGTTTGTTCATATTGGATATGGTATGTTATTGGTTATGGCCATGATTTTATGATTATTGAAATGTATACAGTTCTGTTTCATAGAGGTGTTTCCATAGATCTAGTCTCTTTATTTTCCCCTCAAAGTGCACCAGATTGATGCATTTAACTCCAAAATCAAAAAAAAATCTTATCGGGGGGGCATGCCCCCGGACCGCCCTAGAGGATATGAGGTCCACCCCCACTTAAGATCACATTGACAGGTTCCTAAATACAT
>NW_011363879.1:0-2273 GCF_000735185.1 Notothenia coriiceps | reverse complement strand
TGTTTTTTCATATTGGATATGGTATGTTATTGGTTATGGCCATGATTTTATGATTATTGAAATGTATACAGTTCTGTTTCATAGTGGTGTTTCCATAGATCTAGTCTCTTTATTTTCCCCTCAAAATGCACCAGATTGATGCATTTAACTCCAACATTTTAACTAAAATCTTACCGGGGGAGCATGCCTCCGGACCCCTCTAGAGGATTTGAGGTCCACCCCTACTTAAAATCACATGGATAGGTTCCTAAATACATTTACCATTTTTGTTAAATAGTAACCCATGTCCATATGTTTATTTGTGGGTAGTAGATTTAAACTATAGGGCTATCACTATGGGCCCTGCCTGTACCTGTTTGCTCTGCCATCGCATGAAGGGTCTGCTAACAAGCGACCAATAGAAAGGTTCATGTTGATGTTGTTGCACATCACAAAGGCACGTCACCCCCACCCCCTGCTACCAGCACCCCCCTAAGTATATTTCAGATCTGTGGGAAACACTGAGACGAATATACTCTCATAAGACGTCATGCATCATGTAAACATCTTTATATTCTCAGCCTAATATTGGTATCTGTCTTTACAATGTAGCAATCATTGCCAAAATGCTTGAACGAAATAAAAAAAGGTATTCACCAGCCTGCAGGCTTCTGTATAATTTCACTAATCAAATGCTTTTGAAACACACCAGATTGTGAGTAATCTAACGTCAAGGCTTCTCTAGATTTGTGAGAGCCTGACACTATGGAAAGAAAAGGTTTCAATCTGTCAGCAGGCATGTATTTTATATGACACGTTGTCAGGTGAATGAGGCCATAAGAGCCACACTGAAGGTGTTGCATTAATCTAAAGCTTCTACAGATTGATTGAGTGTCTCAGATGTATATAATCCCTTCTGAATCCACACTTCCAACAGCAGACTCTTACCTTCAGGAGACTCTTCCTGCACATATGTGCCCGTCAAGTACCGGTGGACCAAAGCAGACTTTCCACTGGACAGATTTCCCACAATGCCCTGAAAGGCGAAGGGCAAAATACAGTGATTATTTCTGACAGGAACAGCATGACAGGTACAAACCAGAAGCATATGTAGACTTGAAGGACAATAATGATGACAGGAGTAAAAGTCTCAGCACAAGGTTGTCTCAGTTAGTGTTTCCGGAGATTTCAACTTCAACTCTATCCGCTGAGTAAGGTCACGAAATTCCGTTTAAAGCTTCGGAAACACAAGGTTAGCGTAGCTTGTGTGCGAGGACGTGTTGTTGACAAGCTGCTGCTTCCAGGGTCAAGATGGAACATTCAATCTTAACCATGGTAGTGGTGTCATAATCTATCAAATGTGTTTCCTTTTGATTGCAACAAGATCTATAATATCAGCTTTTTAAGAATGTCCTAATCAACTATGTGGGAAAAAAGTGAAATGTGCAATTTTTGCAAGAGTTTTCTTAACTTCATCACCTGGGAAAGGTTTTCAAAACAGTTTCTACTTGCCGAACAGCCTAACCAATAGAGCCAAACCGATCACTTACAGGCTTGTAAAATACAATATTGTTTTGTTGTTGTGTTTGTAGATGTCTAAGTAACTGTCTGAGTGTCCAAGCAATTGATGTAACAACTGCCTTGAAAATATCGTATTGGTTGGCTTGTAAACCATGCAAATACAAAATAGAAGGGCGACTCATTTTGATTGAGATCTCTTCAAGTACATTTCACTTCAATACTAGCATTTATTAAAACAAACTGCTGCCTTGAAGGTACAACATCAACAAAGAAATGTATCGAATGCTTAGAAAATGTTGGGGAGTAATAAATGGAAAGTACATTTGGTTTAAAGTTAAGGAACAAAATCCTGAAAACCACGATCTGGTTATTTATGCGGGCCGGTTAGAACATTATGAGGAAAATCCTCCAACATCGGTTTGGTTGCAGTCTTTCCCCCGCTTCCTCTCCCTGGTGTCTAGACCAGACCTGGCTATGGTGCCTTCAGGGGGATGCGTGGCGGAGGGTGGGCCGAGGATGCCAGCACGTCTGGGATGAACAAAGGCTGCAACATGCCTCGTCCCCTCCCTCTCCTCTACCCACCATCACCCTCCTCTTCTTTAGATCATTAGTTGGTGTTAAAGTCAGGTATGGTTCTAATTATAGGGAGGTTTGAGGCACAAGAGAAAATATCTGTTTAAGGCCTTTCCCAGCCTACCCCCCTCTCTATAATTGAAGTGTGTATATATATATATATATATATATATATATATACACATGTACATATATATATA
>NW_011363878.1:0-5029 GCF_000735185.1 Notothenia coriiceps | reverse complement strand
ATCACACACACAGACACAGATATACACACACACACACACACACACACACACACACACACACACACACACACACACACACACACACACACACACACACACACACACACACACACACACACACACACACACACACATATACACACACACAGATATACACACACACACACACACACACACACACACACACACACACACACACACACACACACACACACACACACACACACACACACACACACACACACACACACACACACACACACACACACACACACACACACACACACACACACACACACACACACACACAGATATACACACACACAGACACAGATATACACACACACACACATACACACACACACACAGATATACACACACACACACACACACACACACACACACAATAATTTGAATGGACACATTTCAATTTCATTAAATATTGGTAATGATATGATATGTGCACACAGGTACGAAGCTACACCCTACAGTAAGTGGTTATTACCTCTTAACCTAAGGCAAAAATAATCAGTGGTAGAATGTAACTAAGTACATTTACTCAAGTGATGTACTATATTCGATTTGATTTGATTTATTTTGAATGTGTAAAACAATTATACAAAAATGTAACATGAGAATTATTATACAATACAAAATTAAGCAATGTCAAATTGTTATTCAACAATATATATACATGATTATTAAAATTGTGGGCAACTGTATACTTTTACTACATATTGGAATCTAATATATGATCTTTTACTCCACCATATTTGTCTGTCATCGTTAGTGAATTTCTCACACTCAAGTTATCTCATTCATCAGCTAATGAATTGTTATATACTGTATTTGATAGGTCAAGCTGCGAGGGAAGATTAGAGAGTAATACAAACAAGCTTATCAGCTGCACGATTTAAGTATCATATTAATGTACCAATATTTATAATCCACTAATACAATTTATAAAAAAGAAATGGTGGAACCTTCTGCATCATGTTGGTACTTTAAGTATATTATGAAGCTAACATTTCTGTACTTCTACTTACATAAGAGTGTGAAGGCAGGGTTTTTCATTGTCACAACAGACTATCTTTGCACTATGGTACTGCTACTTAAAGGTGGGGTAGGTAATTTATTTCAGAAACACTTTTTGTTATATTCCATGGAATGCTCTTAACATCCCGATAGCAATGAATACATGAAATGCTTTGACAATAAATACATAAAAAAATATCATCTGTGGAAGCCGTGTCGCTGTAAAAAGCACGACCAATCATCTGAGCCGGCCCGGCTAAAGTAACTGGATGGCCTACCTGCCTGTCAGCCTTCCATCTGTGCACAAACTTATCTCGTGCCCTCATTGGTCATGTGTGCGTTCGTGTGTGTTGGAGGAGGGGCTCTGTAAGGAAGTCTGAAGGAAGGAGCAGATTTATTTCGGCTGCGTACTTTCAAACTCTAGCGCACTCAAGCTGGTTTCTCCAAAATTACATACCGCACCTTTAAATATAAGTTCTGAGTACTTCTCCCAACACTGGACAAAGCAAAGCATTGTAAAAGTATACTCAATCCCCCTTTAAATCCAAAACAATTCTCAACTGCAGCCAAAAAAGGAGAGGACAAAGTGTTTCAACCTGCTTCGGTCTTTAGTCTTTGTTGCATAGCAAGAACATCTAAAGACTAAATATAACCAGCCATGGTTCTGTGGACTTACAGGTCCTACAGAACAAAACTGCTGGTCCTCTGTCCCACTGGAAACAAAGTGTGTCCTCGTCATGGTGGATAACAGAAATCATCATTTGTGTGTATTTTCTATTCCTTTTTCTGCCCACCTTTGAATTAACCTCGCCCTTTCTGACATTAAATCTCGGTTCTTTCATTTGGAAGCAAATCAGACTGTAAATGAAAATCATAATTCAAGGTCATTTGACCGTTATTAACAGCTAGTCATAACGATATCAACGTTAAAAAGGGGAGACTTATTTTACCAGTTGAACTAACATTTATTATCTCAGTTCGACTCATCCTAACTGTCCACTCGTTTTTTGATACACATGTACATAACAAGTAAAGTCATCAGGACGTTCAATCCCACATTCAGGGTTCATACTGTACACTTTTTCACCAATGATTTTCAATGACGGCATTTACACACGGCATCTATTGCACGTCTGTCCGTCCTGGGAGAGGGATCCCTCCTCTGTTGCTCTCCCTGAGGTTTCTCCCATGTTCCCCTTTAAACTGTGGGTTTTCTCTGGAAGTGTTTCCTTGTACGATGTGAGGGTCTAAGGACAGAGGGTCTAAGGACAGAGGGTCTAAGGACAGAGGGTGTCGTGTTGTCATACTGATATTCTGTACAAACTGTGAAGTCCACTGAGACAAATGTAACATTTGCAATATTGGGCTATATAAATAAACATTGATTGATTGATTGATTGATTGATTGATTGATTGATTGACTTCTCCAGGACCTTTACCTAATTTTCCATGACCAAACAAATGACTCTTTCTCAGCTGTNGAGGGTCTAAGGACAGAGGGTCTAAGGACAGAGGGTCTAAGGACAGAGGGTGTCGTGTTGTCATACTGATATTCTGTACAAACTGTGAAGTCCACTGAGACAAATGTAACATTTGTGATATTGGGCTATATAAATAAACATCGATTGATTGATTGATTGATTGATTGATTGATTGATTGATTGATTGATTGATTGATTGATTGAATGACTTCTCCAGGACCTTTACCTAATTTTCCATGACCAAACAAATGACTCTTTCTCAGCGGTACCAATGAAAATGGTTTATTTTAACATGGAACAGGAAAATAAGGTCTGAAACATGTTGTGCCTATCTAAAACAAATCCAATAGGCTTACTAGCTTCTACACGCTAAGCAACTAAAATCTCTCACCAGCAAAACACCTCGTCAGTTAAAACCCATTTTAAGTTTCATTACTTTACGATACAGTATTTATTATCATTATAGTGTTACTATTTTGGCGATTAGATAAAATATAAATTATATCTGATGCAACTTTAGTTACATTTCCATGACTCTTCCAAAAAATATTTAATAATTTTCCATAACTTTTCCAGGGCCTAGAATTAGCATTTTGAATTTCCATGACTTTTCCAGGTTTCCAGGAACCCTACACAATGACCTTCCTACTTTGTCAGAGAACCAGTTTGTAGAGAATAGAAACTACCATTGTTATTGGCAAATATCAAAAGATGGAAAGAAAGGATGATGAGATAAAAAGCAAGAGCTGAATTAAATCAATGTAACATTTCATATTTCTATACAGTGCATTTCACGTTGTGGCAAAAGAGCCCAACGCATTACATTACATTTTAGCTGACACTTTTATCCAAAGAGACTTACAATAAGTGCATTCGACCAAGAAGATACAAACTTGAAGAAAACAGAATCACGAACAGAAAACACACAACAGAGCTGAGGTACAACAAATCAGAATGATCGTTATGGATATCAAGGGCAATTTCATTTTGGGGAGAAACCTAAAGCCAGAGCACTCAGGGAGTTATCTAATGAAACGAGAACCACTCTCGCAGTGCAGCGCTGACTAAAGGCTGATTAGGGCTCATTAAGTTTGGGTATTATTAAGAATCTTACAATTTTATTAGATTTGATTTTGATTGGACACTGTAGCTAAACGCTTTTATTCCTACTTTACCATTAGTGGAATAGTGCCCAGATCTTTTACTTAAATAAAAAATGTCGCACTAGTAAATTAAAATAAGTTTGTTACAAGTAAAAGTCATGCATTCTAAATCGCACTTAAGTCAAAGTAAAAAAGGGTCGACATCAAAATACATTTAAAGTACCAAATGTAAAAATGACTTGAGTTGAATACTCAATTGTGAAAGAAGTCTGGTTGATTCTGGCAGTGTTTAACCCTCCTGCTGTGTTCGTCCCTGCTCTTACATTAACACAAGAACCATATACATTTCATTTAACACCATTTAAAGATGTAAACAATGCCTCCTACTACTGGTTTGTATGAATGAGTATACAGCTGGGTGTACTGGAGCTCCATTAAGCCCTCAATCAAATGAATGTTTATGGAAAAGGGCAGGTGTTTAATAGTCTTTAAGGCCTTGAATCAAATGTTAAACAAAATATTTAAGATGAAAATCAGTCAAGTTTAGGACGAGGTGTGTGGGGAGCGATGGTTGGATAAAAGAAAACATGTAGGACGATTAATAATAATAATAATAATACATTGGATTTCTAAAAATTAACTGAAAGAGGTGATCAGTAGTTTATACGTTCAATTACCTACTGTAGAGGATATCATAAGGCCTCGAATCAAATCTTAAACACAATCAGGGTATACGCAGGAATCCTGAAGTCACATGTAATTCCTTTTAAGACCTTTTTTAAGACCCTTTCCAAACATTTTAAGACCTCATCGCTACTTGGAGTTAACCGGTTACCTTGGCGACACACTTTACCTCACATTGACTATATACAGTAGTGATTGTCCTTCTTCCATATCTTCCAACCATTTGGACGCAGACTTGCATTTCCCCATAACGATGTTGCTTAGCAACCGGCGTAAACGGACCTTCGTGCTATCAAGCAGTGAGCGTGCGATGTCCTGTTCAGATGACGTCAAACCCAACGGGATGCCATAAATAAAGTACACAGAATCACACTACACACCTACGCAATGATTACATTCAGGCAGACTGTAGAATACAACCTCTTTGGACCATTTAGATACTTATTGAAAACAAGCTACAAAATGTAATACCTTGGGAAATGCCTTTAATACTTTTTAATAGCCTTCATTTTCGCTAAATTGATTTATCAACTTTTAATACTTTTTAAGACCCCGCGGACACCGTGACAATATTTATGAGGGTAGTAAATCGCTCAGATTTGACCTGAGCACGACAGGAGGGTTAAAGACTGGTGTAGGTGCCATAACGCTACTTAGCCCAAGTTCATTATTTGTATTATTATTTGTTTACGTCACTTTTATTTGTTTGTTGAGCACTTCCGGTAA
>NW_011363877.1:0-4986 GCF_000735185.1 Notothenia coriiceps | reverse complement strand
GGGGGGGAGTTCATGAGAAAGTGCAGGCCCAACCTCTGATTCACTCCCTTTGAGGAGAACATCGGTTCTCAGGAAGCCCTCGGTGAATGCAGATTTAATTTCCTGCAGACAGTCTGTTGTTTTGCTTTCTGAACCATGATAATACCTTGATGATAAACAGTGTGAAAGATGATGACGTCATGTGGGGGCTGTGGCTCAGTCTGGAGGGACGTTCACATCCCGATCGGACCAACAACAAAAAAAGTGTGTGGACTGGTAGCTGGAGAGGTGAGGGAACCGGGATGTTAGCCTTTGCAGACCATTTACATAAAGAACCTAGACACTGCAGGAGAGGAACCCCAACAAACATAATTTTTTTTTTTTGTTGCATTCTACTTTTCAAGCTGAACAGGCCACATGAAATCTGTTAATACTCTTCAGTAATTGTACAATAATTTAAGATAAATGAAATTCACCAGTTTAAATGTTCAAGTAAATACATATGTAAGGGGAGGTTGTGGCTCAGTGCATTAGTGCGCTGATCTTTTGATTAAGGGTGCACTGATTCAAATCCCGCTGCAGTCAGCATTCCGATGTGTCCTGGGCAAGACACGTCACCCCAAATTACATAACTAAAACAAAATTAACAAAATTATTAATAACAAGTAACATGTCATGTAACATAACACACTACAGGAGATGGAAAGCCTCGAAGGGCCTCTTTATATTTGGTACTTAGTTATATTCTACCAGTAGTTAATTCAGAGTATGACACACACTCACACAAATACAGTGTTGAAATGATAATGCAATTGTCTAAAATGTTTGTTAAAGACCGACACTGCCACAGTCTCATGTCCTATCATCAGCCAGTCCAATCTATGACGTGTTCTTCCAAATCAAATCTCTGATGATTGAAGTCTAAGTTAAGACAAAGGGACAAAAACCTCCACTGTCAAGAACAGCTCACTCGCATTCACTTGATCACAGTCCTTCATAAAGAATGAATGATATAGTAGCCTACAAAATGCTCTTGTTCATAAACTTTCATTATTTGACCCGCTCCCATAGGGCATTTTCTTCGCCTCTCTCTCTTATTTCTCCAATGTGTTGCTTTCAAGAGTTATGTATTAATCCTGTTCTTTACCCACTCAGAAAAAGGCCACAACTCAATCAGTCTCCCGTCCTCGGGAACAGCGGCCTTTAAAAAATGACTCCATACCCGGAGCTGACAGCCCAAAGATGGGAAGAGAGGAATTAATCTCACGGTAAGACCCGGAATAAAAGAGGGTTGGGGGATGTAAACTAAGAAACACGGTTTGGGAGGGTGCAGGGGAAAAGCTGTGTGTTTGGGGCAGCAGGGGTCCACTTGTACACAGATTCTGCAGCTAAAAGTGTATTTCTACACACACACCCACACACATCTCCGGTATGTGTAAAGATAAGTGGTAAGGGGAGGGGGGGGAGCAGGGATCCATCCATATTACGATGTAATCTGTATCGCCCTGGCATCGCACAAAGGGTTTTAGGGACCTTATGAAGTGTCAACAAGTTGTGATTTCCCTTGGAGCCGACCCAGGGAAACAGCGCGTGCGTGCGTGTGTGCGTGCGTGCATTCGTGCGTGCATACTAGCTGCACCTTTACCAGCTCTTTGAAAACACTTTAATGATCAATAATTATAAAACATATCATATATATTATTCTGAAATTGACTAATCTGCACAATGAGTACTTTTGTTACTTTAAGTACTGTATATTTGGATGCTATGTTTGTACTTTTACTTGAGTAACATTTTGAATGCATACTTGTAACAGAGTAATCCTACACTGGTACTTCTACTTTTACTCAAGTACCAGATCTGAGTACTTCTCCACCTCTGCTGGCCACCCAAATCAGATGTGACCTGAGGGCAGCGAGCAGAGCGAATACGATGAAGAAGTGAGATAAGCAGAGAGAGAGAGGGAAGTGTTGATTCCTGGCAGTGTATCGACGCTCTCGTGGAGTGTGTACTGTAAGTGCGAACTGTATCTGTATTTGGAAAGAGAACAGAGGCAGATTGCGATGAAATAAAAAAAGGAGACAGATAAACGCCAGGATCTGAAGCCTCGGGAGGACGGCGTCTCTGAAGCTAGGATCCCATGATAAAAATGCCTGTAAAAGTATCACAGCACACAATAATCCTTATTCTATTCCATTGCTCCTCTTGATCATTCCCACCATTCATCCTGCGAGACAGCAGCATGTACACGGTGATGCCCAATTGATTTACTGTTCAGAAAAATATACATTAACATGCCTAACAGTTGTTACATACCACAGCCGTGACTGTAATATAAATGGCTCAAGTCTGATGTCGTGTCATATATGGCTTGCGTTGAGGAATATTTGATAAGGCTACATCATTACAAACCCCCCCCACCATATACCAGTGTATCTCTTCGGGTAAATGAGCAGTGGCTCTCATTTGAGCCGGGAAGCCGAGCTGTCATTAGTCTGTCTTCAAATACACCCACCGGCTCTAATGATGCAAAAACATGCCTCGCTATGCCTGAGCACGAGCCGTTTGAAGAGTTAAAAAAATGAAATAAAAAGATTTGAAGGAAGATGGATGAAGTGTATGTCTTCAGGTGGAGGTAGTATTTCACCACTGAGAGATGGGGAGGATGATGGGGTCTTTTATTTTTTTCGTGGGGTGCAGTTTTATTTTCATTTTAAAGAGGAATGGGCTTTTAATATGCAACTCAGAATCCATCTGTCTGTCAAGCAGTCTTTGATGTCCTGCGTCTGTAGCCTTTGAGAGGGCTCGGGTATCATTAAGCACTTCCAATGAGTCGCACGTAGAAAGGATGACTGGATTCCCAAAGTTTTTCATCATCAATAAAAAGGGATTCTACTACTCCTTCAACTGGGAACGTCAATCAACTTTAATTAATGTATTTGTCCATTAAAACCTGTCGGTGATCAGCCCCATGATATTCTTTTAGCATTGTTAAAGAAATCGATCCCTACCCTCTCTTTTTCCGAGCTGCTTCCTGTGCCATGTCTGAGGTCTGTAATGATGTGCAGGTATCCATCGTGTGTGTGTGAGTGATATGAGGCTAATATGGGGAGAGCTAATATGCCTGTCACCAGTAAAGGAGAGCATGAGCAGAGTGCACCGCATGCTAAATCTGAACGAGGGGGGTGGCATTAAATATTCTTTTTGATTGCATACCCAGCTGCATATTCTCACGGAGGGATTTTGCTTTTAACTGAATGTGCTGTACACAAGCACTTTGCAGTTTAACAAATATTTTTCCCCTGGCAACGTCTCAGCCCACCGGTGGTTTAGTGCTTAATCCTCCCAACAAATTCAACTACTACATCCACCAAGGGGGTGGGCAGGGAGCTGCCATCTCTACAAAGGGAATTATTGACATTATTAAGCTGTTTACAGTGAGAATAAAAAGCATTTTGTATCATAAACAAACGCCTTCAATCCCTATAAGCCCACTGTAGGCTATAACTTAAGCTTATAATGATGAAAGGGACCTTGCTCCGGAGAGTTGGGTGGGCAGGTTTTACAAATGTAGCTGGGAATACTTAAGGGAATACTAATGTTAGTTAAGGCAACATCTTAGGCCTTCCTATAGCGGTTCTTGCACCAGGAATCAAGGGTCCTTTTGAAAGAATCCCGTCTTCACATCTCTGGCTCTGTTGTGAGCGCTCATTAGGACCACAGATCAAAGAGCAGCTTGGACACTGTGGGCTATTTCCATCTATTCATCACTCTCACTGGAGGTGCTCTGCATCCAGATCGCACCACAACTTTCCTCTGTAATCGTGCCATTTTGGTGACATCCATCAGCGGTGCACTAAGAGCACTCCGGACTTGTTTGCAAAAAAACGCTGGCATTCAGATGAAAAGCGCATTCACAAGCTCTAGATACTAACAGCCTCAACCTTGTCATTCTAAAATGTAGAGGCTGTGCTAATTTTAGTGTTATAATTTGAAAGACATTGTGTGATATGCACAGTCATGGTTGGGAGGGTAACTTAAAAAAAAATCTGTATGATCTGTAACCTAATCGGAGTACCAAAATATAAAAGTGATGTAACCTGATTACTTTCTGTTACTTTTGTTTTTCGCAATGTGAAATGCAATGCAAATAAATACAAGAAAAAAACCTGAAGAAAAAGATTTTTCAGTTAAAGGGGCCCCCTTATGTTTTTGGGGGTGTTCCTTCTCCTGTAGTGTGTTATAGTTGTGTGGTTTACGAAGGCTAAAATCCCTGTGTCCAGAGCAGAGGCGGCTCCAGAGTATTTTTGTTGGGTAATCTATGGTAGGGCTAACCCATATAGTGGTGTGGCTCAAGTCAGTATTTGCAATGTAATTACATACACGCTATATCGCCCTCCTGGACAGTAAAACGCCACGTGTGAGGTTTAGATTATTTCCCTGCCTCAATCAAAATGGAACTGTATGAAATAAAATGGTACATTTGTCTTGTAGTAAATAAAAAGGGATCACTGTGAACGTGACGTATGATGATAGTACACGTTGAAGATCCAATGGGGATACTGAATGGCGGTTCCGATTGATCTCGATCAGTAATGCATGACGCAGACGTTTCGTTGCTCTGATTGGCTGTAGGTCTATTCAAATTGCATTCTGAGCCAATTTGATCTGACCGCGGCCGCGCTGATATTATATCGCCAGAGAATTTCCACACCTTTAGTGTGTAAAACTCCCCCACTACTTGGACTATTCCTTGTACCCCTCTTCTAGCATAAGCCTGAATGGTCTCAATCATATTGTATCAGTAACGTGCACTTGTTGTTACAGCAGAATCAGTTTGTGTGTTGTGGACACAACCCGTATATTTTCGCAATCCGTGTTCTCAACATTTAGCATTTTTTGCTTATTATTTAATTTGCTTTGCTTACTTTAACATCATTTTTCAGGGTTGGGCTAAGGTGGGGCTAATGTGGGGCTAAGGTGGGGCTAAGGTGGGGCTAAGGTGGG